>NC_079223.1:42328649-42429344 GCF_029633865.1 Lampris incognitus | reverse complement strand
GAGACCTGCTTGTTACCTCAGATGTGTGGCCAACGTCAACGACAGAAGTTCGTGGAATTACATTTTTCTCCTCGGGAACGTTTTATTTATGTCTCCAAAGATCCCAGCGAGCAGGAGGTCCACGTTGAACTTTATAGTACTATGTCTTGCCGAACAGTTTATTGGTATGCCATCGTTCATTAGTCTTGTAGACAAGACCACCAAGTCAGGACAGAGTCCAGACGGAGACTTCAAGGTGGCGAGTCCGAGTAAAGATCAGCGGGGACCAAAACTTAGCAAAGACTGACACCGAAACAGTCCAATCAAACGCCGCAACCAGCTGTAGCAGTCTACCATCGTAGCAAAAGTCAACATTTCATTACGCCGTGATATTTATTTAGGCTGTCCTTACCCTCTGCCAGAGAGGGAACGTTTCAGATTTACATTCCCCAGTGTCTCAGACGTAAGACCCGGACTGGATTAGGCCACACGTTATTGATCTGCTTTGGCAAAGTCTCACATGCATTTCACCAATAAAAACAAATGTAAGGACGTCCAGTTTATTTGTACCGCCCAGAACCACGAGGCAGTCCCGCAGGACTTTACAGTCAAAGGGAGGTGTGTCGAAGGTGTCTGGCTGGGAGAGCTGGCGTTGGATCGGCCGGGAGAGCCTGGTCTGCCTGGTCCGGTGAGCCCAGGGACCGCGGCCCTGCCCGGAGCTGTGCCCGAAGAGGAAACACCGAGGGCGGTCTGACAGGATGTGGAGGCGGGGCAGGCTAAGCTAACTGCTAGCCCATGCAGCAGTTCCCACAGTCGTCCTGGTTGGCGCTCGTCCTCTGGACAGTGATTTTTTTTTGTCTAGTTTGGGACACGTGTTAGTTTGGACACATGTGTTAGTTTGGACACATGTGTTAGTTTGGACACATGTGTTAGTTGGGCCATATGTGTTAGTTGGATATATGTGCTGTTGTCGTTTTTGTAGTTCTTGGACATGTGGTTTTGGTCTTTGTGTTTGTTGCACTGCTGTGGGCTGGGGGGGGAAACGATGTTTCCTTTCATCTCATGTACGCAAGTACAAATAAAGCGTTCCTGATTCCTGAACATACAACAGTATACAACATTACGGCAGCCTTTATGCTTGGACCCTCGACCCAAATGAGGGAAAATACAGGACGAGTCTTGCAGTTGTGTTGACAAACCACCTCATCTCCACACTGAGTCGGCATGTTGTGAAGTCGAGACCGAGACGATACCCAATTACTAAATCCCGTTATTCATTATGTCTTAACCATCATTTCTTTTCTCGACGCTGTCACCACACTGCGCTGCATATTTATACACTGACAAACGAGGTCCAGCCATGAAGCACACCATCTTGTCTAACTGGGTGGAGTGATGGTGCTGGTTATTTATGTTCCTCATGCAGAGCTTCCCTAGACAGGACAGGGTTTCTAACCACTGGCCTTCTGATCACAACGCTTAAAATTAAAGTAATGGCCTCTCTCCCACTTTCTGCTGCTGCTACTGAGTTTGGGCCATATTTTCGAACCCCTCGCGGCGTCTGCGCCCTCCATAGACGGGGAGCTGAGTCCATCCACACGGGGCCGGCCGAGGGCTCGGCCTTGCCCGGCAGGGCGTGGCGCATGTCTCCGCGTCGCCCGGAGGTCTCTGATGCGGCCCCCTCGGCGATGGAGGGGCTGGTGGGAACATTCTGTAGTCTGCGCTGGTATGGCGTAAGGTAAGCAGAGACCGAATTAGACCAGGTCAGCATGTCTCTGTGCCTCATTAGGCATGCTCGGGGCAGCGCCCCGCCCACGCACGCCGACTCCAGACACCGAGCGCACGGTTCTGGAAACGTCCTTATACAGCAGTCTTGTACAAAAATGGCCCCGGGACCTTAACGGTATTTACACCCTCCTTATTGTTTACATTCTGAAAAGAGTAAAGAAAACATGTTTTATGAGAACGTTCCACCCGCAAAGACGTGATGTCAGAGCCACAGCCCAAACATCGGGGTGGGACGGGGTAAACAAGCACTTCTCCCATCTCCATCCCTCCCTCTTCTTCTTCTTCTTCTTCTTCTTCTTCTTCTTCTTCTTCTTCTTCTTCTTCTTCTTCTTCTCTCCCTCCCACACTGCTCGCCCGTCCTTGGGGATCATCGTCACCGGCAGAGGACGGAGACCGAGGGAGCAGCCTCTCTCCTCGCTGTGTGCGACTGTTGATTCAGAGACAGGTCTCGGAGATGGGGCCTGACACACAGCCAGGGGACCGATGTTAGTAAACTGTGGCGAGACCGAGGGAAGATCTCATCTGACACACAGTGTGCACACACACACACACACCCACACACCCACACACCCACATGAAAAACACACCCACACTAGAACACACACACACACACCCACATGAAAAACACACCCACACTAGAACACACACACACACACACACACACACACACACACACACACACACATATGCTGAGGTCCTGGGTTTACTCTGGGCTCTGTGTGTGTGTGTGTGTGTGTGTGTGTGTGTGTGTGTGTGTGTGTGTGTGTGTGTGTGTGTGTGTGTGTGTGTGTGTGTGTGTGTGTGTGTGTCATCAGTGCCGAGCAGGAGCGGCAACCATCAGCGGGTAAACACTCAGGCCTCACACAAGCACAAGATGCTTTGTAAATATTTACATTTCGGCAGCCGGCGGTGGAGGAGGAAGAACATGGCGGACCGAGCAGCGCGGGTCAAACGCGCCCCAGCTCGCCATCCCCTCCCCTCCCCCCCCCCCGACTGTCGCCGGATTTCTGCTTAAGAAAACAACATTACCTTATTCATCATGCGTGCACCGCAGCAACCGTGGGCTTCTCCCCGTGCCAGCTAGCGAGGTCAGCTTGGTCGAGTGTGGTGGGGCCGAGCGTTTAATGGCGAGCAGGGGCGAGGAGGAGCGCGTCTCTCGCTCATCGCGGCCTCTTTGATGATGGAGAAAGAGAGATTAAATGTCAGCGGCGGGGAGTGGGAGACTTCAGGTCGTTCCAGTGGGAATCCGAGATGTTTCTGTGGTTACGACCCCTTGCCTCTGAAACCAGCCGGGCCCTGAAGTAAAGCCCACCAGCGTGTTCCCCGCTGCCTTTTGTCCCTCCTAGCCTCCCTTCGGTTTCAGCAGAGAGCCACGGAGCCCCCGCCCGCTCCCGAAAAAAGGACAACATGTTACTCCAACGAAACAACAAAAATTCTCTGTATTTATCGCCGTCCTTCAGATGAGACGTGAAACTGAGGTCCGGACTCACCGTGGTCATTAAAGATGCCATGGCACTTATTACCAAGAGTAGGGGGTCTCCTGTTGTCCTGGCAACATTTCCAACCTGGCTCTCTCCATCTGGCCACCTAATCATCCCCCTGTGTAACTGGCTCAATGACTCCTCCCTCTCCACCTCAAGCTGATGGGTGGTGAGCGTTCCGGCACAAAATGGCTGCCGTGCATCACCCAGGTGGGTGCTGCACATTGGTGGTGGTTGAGGTGAGTGTCCCCCCTTCAATGTGAAGCACATTGGGTGTCTAGATAAAGTAAATGTAAAGTAAATTATATAAATGTAATCCATCATCATTATTATTGTAATTATTATGATAATAATAATAATTATTACTATTATCCAGCCATCCATTATCCAAGCCACTTATCCCAATTGGGGGTCACAGGGATGCTGGAGCCTATCCCAGCAGTCATTGGGCGGCAGGTGAGGCGACACCATGGACAGGCCGCCAGTCCATCACAGTATTATTATTATTATTATTATTATTAATATTAATATTAATATCAATTATTTTATTAATATTTAATGTTTATTATATATTATGTGTTACACATTATTATCATTAATATTAATGATTTTAATTAATATTTAATATTATTATATATTATTTATTATACATTATTATTATTATTATTCATCGGATTTATCCAGAGACAAATTTAGATAGATTGTAAGGGCTTCCTTTTGTCCACTGACTGGCTGACTGGCTGACTGACTGGCTGACTGGCTGTGGTGGGGGATCCAGATGGCTCCATCTTACGTCCGCCACACACACCTCCGCAGAATCACAGCAGCGAGTCAAATGACTCCAGACAGGTGCCTCCTGTACCAGAAGTGACAGCGGGCGGCCGCCACGCTGTAAGCCGCTGTATCGAGCACTGCTCTGCAAAACCAGGGAAAACCCATTCCCCTACAGAACATATGAGTCTGCAGGAATGTCAGCGGAGGGAAGAGAGCAGAACTGGTCTAGTAGATGTGCACCCGTTCGAGGCTAGACCCGGCCGGTGTACAGATCTCCTATCGAAATGAAGAGCGGCCTTCTTGAATGGCGCCAGTGTACGGTGGCCTGGACTACACCACACTTCTGCAGCTTACCTTCAGGGTTTCTCCTAACTTCTTCTGGCACCACAGAGTTGGTATCGCCGTCACATTTACTACGGCATCAGGTACACCGTCAGTCACAGGGAGGTTTTACTTAAGTGATTTTCAACAACTTTCCAATGACTTTCCCACTGGAGTTGAACCCGCCCATCTGGCACCAGCGAAGGACAAAGCATGCTACAAAAAAGTATCTGCAGATGCTTTTTGACCCGGGCCTGCTCTGAGCATGCCAAAGGAATACCGAGACAAGCCAAACTTCCTTATGCAGCGCAGCAGAACACAAATAGTAACTTCTAGAGGCCTGCAGCCCCCCCCCTCCCACCCCCCGGACTACAGAGGAGAGGGGAACTGAAGGAGTAGGAAAAACAGCGGGCCAGAGAAGAGGTGGAAATGGGTGGTGGTCAGTGACCGGAGCTCTTCCTGCCCTAATCACAAGTCAGAGTATTTCCTTTCATTGTAGGAGCTCCAGACCCATTAACCAGCAAATGCACGTCAAACACATACTCGCAGACGAGCACGCACACACACACTAACACACACACACACACACTCACACACACACACAAGAGTATAATCATATAGACGTCCTAAAAAAATGCATTGTTATAGACATAACATACATTGACCATTGACTTTCATTCACTCCATCAAACACTATAAGCATGTGCTGATGGAAAAGCTAACACACACACACACACACACACACACACACACACACACACACACACACACACACACACACACACACACACACACATACGTACTATGTGGATCCTTCTTGGCACAGCCCGCTGCATTGTGCAGCCCGTTGGCTCTGCTCTGATAAACACTTCATTATGAAATCGAAGGGACACAGTAAATATTTGCTGGGCTGCTATCAGACAGTCCTATCTTGGCATGAACCCGGGCACCACATGGCTCCTGCCCCTTTATTTTCTTAATGACTTCGCTGCCCCTGACAACTTGACAGAATAGCCTGTTGAAAACACTTCTTCGAGAGGCTCCTGGAAATCCAACGAAGCAGCGATGCTTTGAGATGTATTCTCAGTCCGGGGCATCCGGGGCATCAGGGTGGTGTGGCGGTCTATTCCGTTGGCTACCAACACGGGGATCGCCGGTTCGAATCCCCACGTTACCTCCGGGTTGGTCAGTTGGCTGTGTCTGCGGGTGGGAAGCCGGATGTGGGTGTGTGTCCTGGTCGCTGCGCTAGCGCCTCCTCTGGTCGGTCGGGGTGCCTGTTCATGGGGGGGAGGGGAACTGGGGGGGACGTAGTGTGATGCTCCCACACGCTACGTCGCCCTGGTGAAACTCTTCACTGTCAGGTGAAACCCAGATAGCATCCGGATGTGGGCCACTTCAGGCAGTGATGCGGCACCGATGGCCTTCTTCTGGCCCTGGCAACATGGATGTGAGCCTGAAGTGGCCCTCATGTATAATAGCAAATATGGCCCAGATATCACAAAACAAATGTGGGCCACCTTTGGCAAATATGTGGCACATGCTATGGCTTGGTTCTGGCCCAGATCTGGCAAACAAACAGGAGCGGACCGCCCAAGTGTCATCATCCACTCGGTATGTGGGCCGGATGAAGAAGTGTCAGGTGTGGGACGGGTCCGGGCCACAGCGATACTGCTACCTGGGAAAGAAGCGGCTGGTGACTCCACATGTATCGGAGGAGGCATGTGGTAGTCTGCAGCCCTCCCTGGATCTGCAGAGGGGGGCGGAGCAGCGACCGGGACGGCTCGGAAGAGTGGGGTAATTGGCCAGGTACAATTGGGGAGAAAAAGGGGGAACCCCCCCCCCAAAAAAAAGATGTATTCACAGTTGCACACCTTGCCCCGTCGGAGCTGAATTCTCCAACTGCCTGAGGATTTCATTTGACCAAGTCATAGAAAACTGCAATGATGGGGGTGGGGTGGGGGTGGGGGCGAGGGGGGGTCGTTTTTCCACTACAGGGGCAGCTTGTTTCACAGGCCAGATGTCAAATGTGTCATAGTTATGTTATCTGGGTTTCCTGTTTCATTTTGAAGGCTCACCGGTCTTGCCATTTCTGTTCCCGCCCCCTGCCTCGCTCACCCGTCCCCCCCCCCCGGGTCGCCCCTGGCTCTTCGTCGGGTCGTTATGTTAGCTTGGCGCTTCACGTCTTGTCCTCCGGCCTTCCTTGCCGTGTTATTTTGGACTTTCGACCGTTAAGTCGTCGCTCTAGCCCCGCCGCCTGCGTCCGGGTCCTGGGTTCCTGCTCCCGGCACCACAGAGCGGGTTTAACCAGGAGTAAAGGTGCAGGTTCTCACGGGTCACCGGGGAGCTGGCGGCTCGTTCAGGTTTCCCGGGCCTTAAACTAGTACGAGGTGTGGTGAAGGGGGTCTGAGGTAGGACGCGTCGCTGCCCAGCGGAACCGTGTCCAGCTCGGGGTTAAGCAGCAGGTCGGTCATGTGACGCCGACGCCAGCCGCCAGCTCTGCAGCACGGGCCCCGATTCTCCCGTAGTCATACCAACTTCCAGCGGCCCACTCGCCCCGCACGGGTTGTTTTTTTTTCCGACGGGTGGCGGCGGTCACCAGGTCAGGGAGGAGGATCACAAGACACGAATTCGAAGATCAGATGTTATCCCGAGGGCCAGGATCCAGACACGCAGCTTCGACCAAAACCAACCAAACTCGGGCACCTTTCAATCCCCCCCCCCCCTCTTTGTGATGTGGGCTCAGGCTTCCTGCACACGGCTGCCGTTAAATCCCCCCCCCCTCCCCCCGTCTCCAACTTCCGGGGCAGGAAGCTCACCGCTCGCTGCTGTCTTGACTCCATTCCAGCACCAAAGACGTTATTTACACACGGCACCACACACACACACGCGGACTCAGTCTACGCGGTACCAGGGATTTTTGGGGAAGTGGTGATACATTTCCATGTTTGCACACAGATAAAAGATGACGGGGGGCGGCGCGGCTCGGGGGGCGGAGCGGCCGGCTCGTCTAGTCGTCGGGCGGTCGCCGGTTTGATCTCCAGAGAGCGTGCTGAAGTGTCCTTGAGCAAGGCGATGAACACCCCCACCCCAGCTGCTCCTGATGAGCAAGCAGGTTGGCGCCTTGCATGGCAGCCTCCACCCTCAGAGTGTGTGTGTGTGTGTGTGTGTGTGTGTGTGTATACACTGTAAAGCAGTGTGAGCGGTCGCTGCACCAGTATAAATCAAGTTTCTTACACTTTCATACTCGTCAGCCCCGCGTGGGCAACCCATGTGTTTACTACATTTCTTGGACGAAAACAAACACTCGAGGGCCCTCCTCTTCTCCCTGCACTGACAGCAGCGCCGGGCGGGCCTGACAGGAAGCGCGGGACACCGGCCTGCGCATGCTTCACAGGCATGCAAGGGGCCCGAATCCAAGTAGTGTCACAGGGCAGCAGAGGGCCCTACTATGAAAAGCAGCTTTCCAGGGCCATGCCAGCATGCACGACGCACACACGCCTCCGCAGCTACACCGCCGCAGTCGGACCATTACTCGTATTTCTGTGTCGAGCAACACGAAACCTCGCGCAGTTCAAACCGTGCACTGAAAACGACAGGAACAGCTCGCGCTCGCCAAACAGGAACTCATCATTTGCATTCTGGCGGGACCGCTAGATAGGACCCTCTGACCTCCCAGCCCGGCCTTCATAGAAAACCCAGACGGTACACCGAGGGAACTCTTTCAAAATGATTTTTATTGGGAGAACTACAAAAAAATATACAGTACAAAGTTAACAGTCTCACACTCAATTGTAGTGAACCGACTCCCCAAAAAACAAACAAAAAAAAAAACTTATTACAACTCAATGTCGTCTTTTTGTCCGTTTTTGTTACATTCAAAAAAAGCTTTTACTTCTGATAAAGTAGTCAAAAGTACATAGTGCGCATCCCCTGTACCTACTATGTACAAACCAAAACATGTTCAACCACTTCCCCCTCCAGCAAGTTCAACACTCAGACTAGATTCAATCTCGAAAAAACAAAACAACAAACAAGGAAAGGAAGCAACCAAAAAAAGAAAAAAACAAAAACAAAACCACAAAGAAAAGAAAAATCAGAGTATAGAGAGGAATGGGGACTTAGAGAAAAACAAAAAAAAAAGAAAAAGAGAGAAAAGAGAAAAAGGTTACGGTTGTTGTGCCAGAATATCTTGTGAGTGGTAACAACCTTCAAACAAGTAATTTCAGAATCCAACACTACATTCAGTTCAACTTGTGTAAAAAGATGCCATGTAGGAAAATACTTTATTTGGTTAATCTTAAGGCATATCAGGATGGTGGGCCCCATAGGCACTACACAATAATACTGGGGCACGGGAGGGGGGGGGCGGGCGGGGGGGGGGTTGCTACATTCTTTAGCACGTGGCTGGAATCACAGTGTGACCTCGTGCAAACAGAAAAAACAAAAATACTTTTTGGTTAATTTGTTGACTTGGGTTCTTTGTCACTGAAGTCTGATCAAGATACATACATATATATATATAAATATATATATATATATGCATATGTATAAAAAGTAAGGTTTGGACGGTCTGTACAACCACATTGTTTACATTCTACAGAAAACATCTAAATAGGGATTCTCCAAAACGCCTTCCACAGCACATGACACGCAACCTCAGGAGCAAACAGCAATCACGCAAACCTTTAATAAAACGTAAACAAGGAAACAAAATTAATGAAATAAATATCACATACGTTCTCTTAAATTAAGATCTTTTTTACTCATTTACAATAAAAATAACCGAGTGAAGTTACAAAAAAAACAAAAAAAAAAACAAAAAAAGGAGAAAAAACAAACAATATATATTACTGTGAAAAGAACATACACTCCACTTTATGCAGATTAATAATGGCGATCATAATTTAAACATAAAAGAATATAGATCTATTGCTTCATCATACTTGATAAATACAGTATGGACACAAATTACCAATGTAGCCTATACTTCTCACAATAAATAAGTTAAATAGTCCATAGCCAGTTACACACTGCTATGTAATCACTCAAAAACAGCTAAAAAAATATATATTCAACCATCAGCAGTGATTTCCCCAAACAAACCGAACGCAAGAGTGCTTTTAACCAAGCAACAACTAACTAGAACTAACCAAACGAACCACTGGGTGGCGCTGTGAGACAGAATAAAAGTCTGGAATGGAAGTTGAAGCTTTCAGAAATGTGTTTTTTTTTAAACAAAAAGGAAGAAGAAGAAGAAAAAAAAACAAGTGTTACTTTTTTTTGTCAAGGCATATTCTTGGCAGGATGGAGGAAATCTGAAACCGCTTAATGTCTCTTCTTGTCAAGTCATGTTACACATCTATCCCAGGAAAAGTGTGCCTCGCCTGAGAGATAGAGGGGAAATATGGGGCTGCCATGAAATCGTAGCCCTTGGGCAAAGACACTGATGGAATGGCTTCTGTTGCTATCTACTTTTTTTCTCTTTTTTTTTTACAAATTTTTTTTTACAGCTATCATATTACATACAAAGAAAAAAAACTAATGCCAGATCAAGGATACGTTTCATCCGTTGTAAATAATATGAAAAAAAAAATGAAAAAAAAAGGATGATCAGTCATCTGAAATCGACAGCCTGCTGAAGATTGGCAAACGTCTTCCAGCATCCAAACTCGGAGACTCGGAGCCGCTGATACTTCCGGAAGAGCTGAGGGACCCGCTCGCATAGCTCTCCCGGTCAGAGAGCGAGTCCGGCGGGCTGGGAGGGGGCTCGAACACCGGCGACTCGTTCAGGCGGCGCAGCGACTGCAAGTGGCTTAGGTTGTAGGTGGGGGAAGGGGGGCACATGCCGCCGCCGCCGCCGCCTCCGCCGCCGTGCATGCTCCCGTAGTAGGAGCCGTTGCTGGAGTGGTTGGCGTAGCCGGCGGGCGTGTGAACAGCCAGGGGAGCCAGTAAGGCTTTTAGGTCCTGCCCGGGGAAAGAGAAGGCACTGTTGACGCACGACATGGAGCTGGGAGACAGCACCTCCTCGTAAAAGCAGCAGGAGGAGGAGGAGGAGGTGGCCGAGGACGAGGAGGGCGGCGGCGGGGTGCGGGACGTCGGACTCTCGAGAAGGGGCGACTCGAGTCCGTGGTGGGTGGAAAACCCGGAGAAGCTCAGGCTGTGGTGGAGCTTTGGTCTGTCTCTCTGGTTGTACGCAGACTGCTGCGGCAGCGCCTCCCTCTGACCGTACAGATCCCGGCCGGAGGTCTTGGGCTGCTCCCCCGCCTGCACGTTGGCGTTGGCCGGAGCGGGTCGGCGCTCGTCGGCGTTGTGGATGAAGTGACACCGCGGCCCGTACGGGCAAAAGCCGATGGTGTGGAAGGTGCGGCAGGGCTCCGTTTTGTACTTAGGGTGGCGGGACAAGCTCCGCAGCTCGTGATAGCCGTGCGCGAACTGACACTTCTCGCCGTACTTGCACGCCCCGTTCTCCTCGAAGGGCCGGCACAGCTCCGTCTTGTAGCGGGTGGAGTTGATCTGGGAGCCCGGCTTCTGCTGCAGGACCTGCAGCTGCTGCTGCTGCCCGCGCTCCCCGGCCTCGCTGTACGCCCGCTCGCGGAACTTGTTCTCCTTGTTCATGAGCGCCGTGCCACCACCTCCTCCTCCTCCGCCGCCGCAGCCGCTCTCCTTCAGGTTGCTGTAGGAGCCGACGGAGAACTTGTTGCCGTTGTTCGTCGACTCCGTGTTGCTGGTCGAGTTCCTGCGGAAAAATCCCGGCGCGAAGGAGTTGCTGGAGCCGGTGGTGGAGGTCACCGGGGCCCCGACCGCTTTCTTGTCCAGCATGCTGTTGATGTGGATCGCGTTCATGTTCATGCTTTTGTCATGCTGTCGGGGGGTGGGGGGGAGGTAAAGGGGAGATAAAGGGGGAGACGAGAAGTTAGCGATGCATTTCCAAAAGTACAGCCTAAAATGAAGAAAGAAACAAAAACAAAGCGGCGAGTTTCTCTCGAGTTGCAAACTTTTCTCGAGTGCGCCAAACTTCAGAACGACGTTACTGACAGTCAACAGGTTGGAGGTGACGTAGGGCCGAAAACACCGCGTTTACAAGAAAAAAAAACAACAAAAAAATCCCAAAAAGCGGGACCCTTTGCAAGAGGCGCCGTCAGCTAAGACACAAGTTAGAGGAGTTTACCTTGTAAAGCATGTCCATGTCGTAGAAAGTGGACAAAATGGTTGCAGACATGTCTTCTCCCGGAGTTTGCCGTCTCACCCTCTCTCTCATGTAGGACCAGCCAGGATCCTCGTAAAGACGGAACAGCGAGTGTGGATTGTGCCACGACTGGTTTTTTTTTTTTTGTTGGGGGGGGAGAGGGGGGGAAAAAGTCTTGAAAAGTTTCTTAAAAGAATCGGATGTGCAATTCCGGCGGTAGGCACCGTTAGAGAGAAAACAGGGAAATTTAAAAAAAAAAAGGGGGGGAAAAAAAAAGCGTTGTGTTGGAAGTTGTTGTCCCCTCGACGAAGCGCTGAGCCGGAGTGCCTCACTGCCCGCTCCTACTCTGCACATGTATATAAACGCTCGGTGGCGGCTGGAGAGAGGCTGGAAGGGGGAGGGGCACTCCGAGAGTTGTAGAAACTTTTTTTTCTCCCCCGGGGCCACGCCCCCTTCTCCGAAATCTTCCATTCACTGGTTGGCCGCCTATTTTTTTGCGCCACGCCTTGAAATCCAACCCCCCCTCCCTCCTTCTCCCCCCCCTTAAACCCCCCCCTCCTCCCTCTCAATCAAACAACGAAATTTGTGGAAGTCGGTTTTGCATTTGGCCGCGCGGGGGTTGGGGGTTGACTCGCGCTGTGAAAGAATGCGGCACAATTTGATGCTCACTTTTCGGGAAAAAAAATTATTTATAATGAAAGAAAGAAAGCCCTCCTTCGCTTCCAGCTCTCTCCCTCTCCCGATGGCTCCCCCACACCCCCCTCACCCCCCCCCCCTCCCCTCCCCGGGTCTCTGTGGACGGGGGTGAGACCACAAGTATGAGGAGAGAGGAGTACAGGCAGAGTGCAGTTCAATTTTTAGAATGGAGCGGTTGCATAATCAACTTCCACAGCCGAACTAACATATTCCAGTCGACCAGACGTGGAAAAACAAAACAAAACAAGACGGTTTGTACACTCCCGAGTACAAAATGACCTACTTAAATATCTTTTCCCTCTCGACTTGCGAGTCTGAAGGCAAGGCTTAGACGTTGGCGAGTCTGCAGCGCGCCGATACGCGAGAGGATAAAGGCGTAGTCCGGCTAAACGCGACGCGCTCGCTCGCTCTCGGGAAATCATTTCAGGCCACTCGTCCGAGCGCCTCGGAAACGTGTTTTGCCTTTTCTGCCACGCCAGTCCGAGAGCGACCGGCACTGAAGGAATGCGGTCTTGCCTGCGAAAGGACAGAGCAACACTGCCCCCGTGAGAGCAAACGCTGAAGTGGACGTTAAAACGGACGAGCGCGCCACCTGCTGTCCGGGACAGCGGTCCGGGAGGCAGGGGCGAGAGGGGGAGAGAGAGAGGGAGAGGGAGAGAGAGAGAGGGAGAGAGAGGCAGAGAGAGAGAGAGAGAGAGAGAGAGAGGGAGAGAGGGAGGGAGAGAGAGAGAGAGAGAGAGAGAGAGAGAGAGAGCAAGATAAATTGTGTGTGTGTGTGTGTGTGTGTGAGAGAGGGAAAGAGAGAGAGAGAGAGAGAGAGAGAGAGAGGGGGGGGGGGAGGGAGAGAGAGAGAGAGAGAAACTGGCCGTTAGCCGAAAGTGAGCGAGCACCCCGTCCACACACCAACCCACACACGCCTACACACGCACCCACACTCCTACGCGCACGCATATCCACACACCTGCGCACGCGCGCCAGGTTTTTTTCCCTTTTCTATTTTTTGTACTTCTCCTCTTTGTCCTTCAAGTCCAATTAACGTTTGCACTATTAAATATCGTTAAACTGGTTGTTTGTTTGTTTGTCACAGTACGGCAACTTTTTTTGTTGTCATCGTTTGTACGTTATAGCCTGTACTGTACTGTTTGTACCTTGTGCTTTGGCAATACCGTGTGACTGAATATGGTCATGCCAATAAAGCCCTGTTGAATTGAATTGAGAGCGCGGGGGGGGGGAGGGGGGGCGAGACAGCGCGAGAGAGAGAGAGAGCGCGAGCGCCGTTGACGTGCATTGTAATGAGCTGCCTTGTCTCAGCGTGACGTAACCTTTCAGAGGTGACAGCGTGTTCACATGGAAATGTCAGCTTCATCAACAGCTCGGAGTCGTGTGAAGTTTGGAAAGCCGCGGCGGGACGCGGCTGCAGAGCCGCCAGCCCAGCGCAGGGTGCTATATTCAGGCTGCGCGAGAGGCAGATATTTTGGTCGGCACTGTGCAAAAAGAGTCCCGTGCACATATCATTTGAAAACGCTGGTTTCTGCAAGGCTGGGTGGTTTTCCCGTTTTGAAACGTAACTAAAAAAAAAAAAAACATGCTCACAAAAATGACAACATTTTTCTCCTGTGGCGTGGCTCAATATTCACTCAAGAGCCGAATGATTTAGGCATATATATATATATATATATATATATATATGAAAAAGTAAAAAGTGGAAAAAAAAGTGCCATAACTATTGGGGCTCTACTGCTACCGACGCTGAGCCCCCCCCCCCACCCCCACCCCCGAGCGCGCTTGTGATACACGGCTTGATGGGAAGGACAGACACATGCGAGGTTCGTCTCCCGAGAAATCCCTTAAACACGTCTTCATCCGCAGAGACCGCTCTCCCATCACACGGCTGCTTTTATTAGGGAATGTTCAGGCTTTCCAAAACATGACATCATCTTTACTGTAACAGGGAACACAGCTACCAGGGAGGGAGAAGGGCCCAGCTGTCTGGGTGTGCACGTGCGCGCGCATTTATTGCACGCACACGTGCACACACGTGCACACACACAAACACAGAGGACAGTAGCTCATTGTCCCGTCCTTCTAATTACGTAAGCAGGGTAGGTAGAGGCGAGTGTGAAAACCTCAAGATGGAAGAGTCTTGCAGTGTATTAAATATTACAATAACTTATACTACAAAGTATACGGTAATCGATGCCTATAGCCAAATACAGTTTAGGCAAGGGCAGCGGCAAATCAAGTGACTTCCGTGACATCAGTCAGACATCTCCTTTTTGCTGCACAAAATGCACTGTTGCAAGGCTCTGGCCTAAGCCTTAAGGGAGGAATGTTTTGTTTAAACTTGAAATCCCTGTTAGTCTCCCTGTTAGTCTTCCTGGCCAGTGCAGGACCCCATGTAGTAGAGCTTTGTTATGCAACACGTTTAAATGATAGAACATCCGTCCATCCATTATCTGAACCGCTTATCCTGCTCTCGGGGTCGCGGGGATGCTGGAGCCTATCCCAGCAGTCATTGGGCGGCAGGCGGGGAGACACTCTGGACAGGCCGCCAGGCCATCACACAGGGCCCATACACACACACACACACACACACACACACACATATTCACACCTAGGGACAATCTAGTACGGCCGATTCACCTGACCTGCATGTCTTTGGACTGTGGGAGGAAACCGGAGCCCCCGGAGGAAACCCACGCAGACACGGGGAGAACATGCAAACTCCACACAGAGGACGACCCGGGATGACCCCCAAGGTTGGACTACCCCGGGGCTCGAACCCAGGACCTTCTTGCTGTGAGGCGACCGCGCTAACCACTGCGCCACCGTGCCACCATGATAGGAGAACAATGCATAAAATATTATGTAAGAGTAAGTCGGGGGTCATATGCTGGGTGACCCCCGACTTACCCTGCAATTGTTGAGGTGCTGTGAGTACACTAACACACGTTAAATCAACAAGCCATCTCATTCACTATCACACACACACACACACACACACAGACAAAACCTATCTGTTTTCATATGCAATCATTTATATGCAAGTTTCTTAGACAATCACTTGTATGTCTTTATTATGTTGACAATTTGACCAATAACAAAGCAATTAAAAATTCATACCCTTTAAAAATAAAACAAATTTAAAACAACGTCAGAGAAGACAACCAGTCATCAGAATTTGAAAAAACACCTTGGAAATCTACGCTAAGAGCTCTGACACAAAGAGCTCTGACACAAAGACTTGTCTTAGAAAGCCAGTCCGTAATCTTGAGAGTTATCTCAGTGAGAGAGTCCTTAATGGAGCCATATCAAAACCCGGTTCCTTCCATAATGCTGCACATTAAGGAGCCTTATCTCTGAGAGTGTTGCCTACCGCTAAACATAAGATCAGGTTTTTACTGATCAGCTAGCCACTTCCTGGTTCTCTGGCCTGTGAACTCTTCTCCCTCAGCCTCCCCAACACGTCTAGAGCTAGCGCAGCCCTGTGGTGTCTGAGGGTCAGCTGAGCGTGCTCCGCGGTGCAGGAGAACTGGGGCAGGCCTGGGAGGCCTTCCAGGGCCTGTTTGGCACCCGAGGCCTGGGCCTCCGCCTGCATCGACAGTCTGTGCAGCTGGCTCTGTGCCGCCTCTCTGGACCGCGGGTCCTCGGTCGGGTCGAGCGTCAGGCTGAGGGCGATGAGGTGTCTGTGGAGCAGCCTCACCCACTGGATAGGCTCTGCCCAAAGGTTCAAGTCCCCTTTCTCGAACAGGAACTCCTCTTCATCCTAGTCAGGCGGAAAGCATGAGTCATTGTGCTGTATCAGAGTTATTTGTTTAACTTGGGCCTATTTGAACTGGATTAGTTTTATCAAGGGTTGCGTAGAAGTATAATTTCCAAGTGATTTTTCAGGCCCATTCATATGAGGATAAGTAAACTCTTATAATTTCCCACAAATCACCACAGGTATCCCGGATATAGATACCGCCAACGCTCTTTCATCAAGAGGTGAATACTGACGTCTGTATCCTGCTGGTCCATTGTGAACAATGCGCACTGTATTCGTTATACAAATGACAGAATTTAAAAAAAGGCATCTAACGTGGCCGCCGAAAGGAGTCCAAAATGTGTCACCGGGCAACGGACGACCCTGTACATTTACTTTGGGTGTGAGGTGATGCTTGATTTAAAGACACACACTCATAGTGCACGGGAAATTGTTGTAAAAGAACCGATTTGTTACTGCTCGGTACATGCATGAGTGAATGCATTATGAAGTGTATATGTAGTCTGTCCATCATATGTCCACCATATGTCCATCATATGTCCACCCACAATATGCCCCTTTGTATAGTAAGAAATGTCCTTGCTGCATGTTCAGTATACAGATTCACTCAACGGTTTGGAGACACCAGCTCCTAGTAGAGGTTTTCTTTATCTTTACTAAATCTCACTTAAGCACTACATGAAACAACCTGCTGGGACGGGGGGGGGGGGGGGGGTCAAAATGTCCATCCATCCATTATCCAAGCCGCTTATCCCGGGTCGCGGGGATGCTGGAGCCTATCCCAGCAGTCATTGGGTGGCAGGCGGGGAGCCACCAGTCCATCACAGGGCCCACACACACACATTCACACCTAGGGACAATTTAGTACGGCCGGTTCACCTGACCTACATGTCTTTGGACTGTGGGAGGAAACTGGAGCACCCGGAGGAAACCCACGCAGACACGGGGAGAACATGCAAACTCCACACAGAGGACGACCCGGGACGACCCCCAAGGTTGGACTACCCCGGGGCTCGAACCCAGGACCTTCTTGCTTGTGAGGTGACCCCGCTAACCACTGCGCCACTGTGCATTTCATAATGTATATATTTAAAATTAAAGATTGCTTTGGAAAGAAATTTAGAGGCAATGAATTCAAGATTGAGAAAAACATGGAGCCCGTTTACATGATCACAATAATCCGACAACTGGGAATAATCAGGTAATGGGAATAATCCGATTTAACACGTTTACAGGCACTTCAGTAATGCGATATTGGGGGGAAAAACTGGTTTACATGGTTCAGTCAACAGCTGGATCCGACCCAGTCGTGTTGCTATGTCTTTTAGCTTTGTAGTAAGCTAGTCTAAGTGCTTTCCAGCGGCAGCGAATCCGTTCCACGCTTCGGGTAAAACCCGCCTCGGCCATTTTCGTGGACACTTTTTTTTAAGGATTTCGCCATTTCGATACTTCCTCCCATCTAAGAGATGAAGGATATTCGTGTCCTTCATCTCATTTAACATGAAGTTTGTCTCCACATCGCTCCAGAACTGCTGCCGCCCTCCCGTCGCTCCTGCAGCCGCTCGCCGTGTTTACGCTGGCAACGCAACGGCTTCCGCTCACGTTCTTCTTCTTGTGTTTTTAACTACATCCGCTTTTACATATTTACACATGCGCAGATGTAATAAAACGAAAGAAACCAGATTAAGCGGCATACACGACGGATTATTGGGCAAAAAACTAGGTGTGTTTATCCGATTTCTCGTAATCCGATAACGGCTGTTATCCGATAAAGCATATGGGTTTTATGTTTACAGGACTACATGAGTAATCAGGTAACTCCAGAAATCAGACAATGGTCGGTTTATTAGTGCGCATGTAAACGTGCTCATGGATTCAATCAGGTGGGTCGACACTTCGGACTGGTGCCGTGTACACACCGAAATGCTGCGTTGTCTGTACGTGTTTTGCCCCAACGCCGTCGATGCTCCTTTACTTTCCCCTGAACTCGGTGACTGCCGCCATTCTGAGCCTACGTAAGGAACAACATTCAGCTTCTTACCAGACTGGAGCGCTCCTCTCTTCCTCTCCCCCCACCTTCCTCTTCCTCCCCCCCCAGCAGCCACTCCGCCAGGGCGAGGACACCTGCTGGAACCTGCTCCCACAGCACCAACAGCCGGCACAGAAGCCCGACGCCCAGGTCCAGGGCAACCGGAGGACACACCGGCACACCGGCGACATCTGTGGACGCAAGGGACCACAAAATAATTGGGAGAAAACGACAATGACGACAATTACAATAACAAAAAAAAAACGGGGTTAAAATGAACCGGAGAAAAGCGTGTGCACGCACACACCTTCCAACATGGAGCCTCGGGGTCACCTGCACAGTAACGAGACGTCAACAAGTCAACGGTCACCTATTTTTTTTGTTTTTAATTTCCCCTCCCTTTTCTACCCTATTGTGCCGGGCCAATTACCCCACTCTTCCGCCCCACCGCCTCTGCCAACCACCACACGTCTCCTCCGACACATGTGGAGTCACCAGCCACTTCTTTTCACCTGACAGTGAGCAGTTTCGCCAGGGGGACATAGCGCACGGGAGGATCACGCTGTTCCCCCTCCCCCCAGTTCCCCCTCCACCCGAACAGGCGCCCAGACCGATCAGCAACCAGGACACGTATCCACACCCAGCTTCCCACCCTCAGACACGGCCAGTTGTGCCTGTAGAGACGCCCGACCAAGCCGGAGGTTAACACGGGGATTCGAACCGGCGATCCCCGTGTTGGCAGGCAACGGAAGAGACCGCCTCGCCACCCAGACGCCCAACACCGACCCACTTAAACATGATCCCCCTTCAAAGAACTCTCGCTCGTGCGACACTCTTGACACGCCGCGGGCTTTATCAGGCGATACGAGCGTGGTCGGCAGCACAAGGAATCAATCACAAGCCCAACCAGTCCAGAACGAGAGACGTGGGCGACTTCGCTGGTGACACGGACTTGTTTACAGTTATAGGAGAAGTGATGGATCACAGCTCCCACACTTTTCTCCACACATAACTGCGAGTTAGAGAACAATGGGTGCTGACAGAGGGTGGATGAAGCCTGACTGCCGGAGCAGGGAAATCTGCATCCAATCTGCCGTCTGAGCCTGGATCAATGCAGCGCTGAGGCGTTTGAATCCTGCATAGCTGTCCGTGTCTTCCAGACTCTGTGTGTGTGTGTGTGTGTGTGTGTGTGTGTGTGTGTGTGTGTGTGTGCGTGCGCACGAGTGTGTGCGCGCTCTCGTCCGAGTTTGGAAGCTCTTCTGGGGAAACAAAACTATAACTCATACAACCAACCGCGGTGTGTGCGTGTGTGTGTTCATGGGTGTAAAAATGTTATGCAAAAGATAGTATACACACATTCAGGGCATACGAAGACACAAAAACAGAAGTTGGGGGGGGGGGGGAGTACATCATACAGATACAATCACAAGTTTACATAGACAAACAGAGCCTGACCTTCGTCACACGCATCCTCTCACACACACACACACACACACGTGCGTAACATACACAAGCGGAGAGGACGATCTTGGCAGGCCGACAACGGGCCCATACGCTGGTGGTATTGTATACGAGATGGGAGGAAGTGCGAGTGTGAGGACGCACACCTTAAATAGAGGGGAAAACACAACAGTATTACTTCCCTTAACAACACCAGTTGTCAGCGCAGCAACTATCTGACAGTGTTTATGTGTTTATGGGTGTGTGTGTTTATGTGTGTGTGTGTGTTTATGTGTGTGTGTGTGTGTGTGTGTTGTTCTCCTGCCTTGACCGTCCTCACCACAGCTGACACCCAGATAACACCAGAGACTTCAAAAGGCTTTCGGAGGCACTAGCCAAAACACAACCACTATGGGAAGAAAGGGGAGGGTTGGGGGGGGGGCAACGGGGAAAAGCACACACACACACACGCACACACACAAAACCCGGATTGTTTTCCTTCTCAGAAAGAAGAGGTAAAATTGAAGCAGAGCCTGCAGACTGGGCCGGGATGGAAAGTCGGTCGGCGAACTCTCCAGGCTGCTGATGGTAGTGTATTAGAGGAGATTTAGGAGTTTGGAAGCCCGAGTGACAAATTCCTTTCTCCACCGAACGCCGCCGCTCTCGGGGACGGCGGCCCTGCCTCCGGGGTCAGGGCGGCCAGCCGCCGAGCCAACCTTTACAACGGTCCCCCGGACCTGAAGGGAGGAAGGAGGAGGGAAACCTTAGCCGCAATTGTCTACTGCTTTTCTGCGGAGGGGCTTCGCACATCACTTAACAGGACCCCCCACACACACACACGCACAGATTTCGCCACATCCAACTCGCTCCCAAGGGGATTTTCTTTCACGCAGTCATTTGCGTGCATTTTTGCTGTGCATTGTGTGCGAGAGTGTGCGGCGCTGCGAGCATTGTGTTGTGCGACATGGGTATTGTTTACGCCGAACAACATGGAAATGTACCAGACCGCAGTTTTCTATAGATGCCATTACAAGTGCCAGAGGGTCCCAGTTGGCAGATGTAAAGGCCGGGGGCAGGGCAGCGGGGGGTGTGTGTGTGTGTGTGTGGGGGGGGGGCAGTTGGCACACATGTCGAACCCGGTGCCCAGCGAGCCCTCCCGGGGTACAATAGAAGCGGGCCGGGCGGCAGCGCGAGGAGAAACCTCGACCTTGGCAATGCCAGTTATGGGCACGGTATAGCAGCCAAACAGCTCTTAACGTTTAAGGAGTTTTAAATCAAATTAGCCTTGTTAAATACCCCCCTGGCAACCCTCTGTGGAAAAATCACTTCATATATAAACTTAATTTAACAAATCCATCCTTCCTCCAAAGACCTACATCATCGCCTCCCCCCGAACAGCAGGGTATTGTACGGTATCACGGGCACAGAGCTCCTTCTCAGATGAGATTCTCGCTCAGCAAGTGACAACAAGGTCTAAAATTCGGCCCTCTGTCACATCGTATTTTGCCCCGCGTTATCCCCCATTTGCCACGACGGAGCATGGCGCTTCTTCGGTGGTGTAATAGGGATGTTTCTGTCCTGACATGGATGCCAGATTCCAGCGGGAACGGGGGACAGCTAATTCCCGACATCGATCTGTGGGAGGATTTCGCCTGGAACTAATTTAAAACATTTTGTAAAAAGAGAGTGAGAGTGAGAGTGAGAGTGAGAGAGAGAGAGAGAGAGAGAGAGAGAGAGAGAGAGAGAGAGAGAGAGAGAGAGAGAGAGACTGGAGTGGGCTAGCAGAGACCTTTGGTGTTCGGTAAAGCCCTGCTTGAGCCTCTGCAGCTGGGGGGTGTCAGATGTCCCATTGAGAGAAGGAGAATGAGGAGGAGGAGGAGGGAGGAAGAATTTCGGCGGGCTGTCAGGGTAGTGAAATGAGAGAAATCCACAGCACTCCCCTTTAATATATACACACACACACACACACACACACACACACACACACACACACACACAAAATTCCCCATCAACGGCGTTAGCATGTCCACCAGTGTAGTAGGGGTTTGCCCATCCACAGCTCAGCTCTCTGGGGGTGGATAAAGCCCCGCTGCCCCATCAGAACACCCACCAACGTGTACACACACCACTACAACGGCCCCACACTACTCTGGAAGACCCTTCCTCACAGATTGTACACACACCACTACAACGGCCCCACACTACTCTGGAAGACCCTTCCTCACAGATAACCATTCATCCAGCTGAGTCCAAGCAAAAAAAAAAAAAAAAATCACTCGGCCTTTGCACAAAAAGAGCTGTGCCAAAAGGGCACGACTGTGAGCGATGTCACACGAGTCCTTGCAAGGGGTTAAGCACACAACACCAAGTACCGGTGCACATTGTGCACGTCTGCACAAACATGCAAAGTTTGCCTGTTTGTGCATCATGTCTGATAGAGTTTGCAGGTTTGCACCTGCAAACTCTATCAGTCAAATTCTTTCTTAAATAGGAAATTCTGTCTCGTAGACAGATGTAAAGATTCCTTCACACACACACACACACACACACACACACACACACACACACACACACACACACACACACACACACACATTCAGAAAGGGCAGATGGCATGATGGGAGAGCAGAACCAGGAAGGAAGTGAAGGTGTGATATAGACGTTGGGGTGTGTGTGTGTGTGTGTGTGTGTGGCTTGTGCAAGGTGTGAAATAAAAACACACTTTATAGCCCCCACTTCCTCCAGCGGCTGACGAGAACCAGCGCGGAGACAGAGGTGGTGTCTGTTCAGCAACGTGAACAACAGCAAAGATTGCCACAAAAACGACGACTCGAGACTAAACTGAGCCGCCGTGGTCAAAGCACCGATAGAAATCACTCAGCAAAGCAGCGTCTGCTGTGAAGCCGCTGTTCTTTGGTCACCGTGATAACAAGCAGATATCACATAACCTAGTCAGAGTTGTTGTTCATCAGTGGGACCGGTGCCAAGTCAGCGAGCCACTGTGAATCCATGTTCAGATGTGACGCTCTGCAGGTCCCCGGCGAGACGTCGCTACCCAGGAAACACGCACACCAACCCCCCTGTACGTTTCAGACCTGGGTCAAAGAGCATTTACAAGCCATTTATAGTGTTTGTTTTGACCTGACCGCCATACCAACAGGGTAGCAGACGCTGCCGAGGACAACACCGGCTCTGTGAGTTCAGTTTATGCAACCACGAGGAAGCACCGAAAAAACAAATCCCCCATTAAGAAATGTACATGATACGATTTGGATTGGCCAACTGCAATATAACCCAGCTAGCCAATACGCAGTGCAAGTCAATGCGGAGCATTACCCGACGCTTCTGCTCGGCCCAGGACTAGTATCTGATGCTGGTTTGCAACCAATTTCAAGTTTCCCTCCCAACACGACCGGACAACCAAAGAGGATATAAGACCAGGCTGACACACTTTGGGTGAGTTTAACTTGGTTGAAGGTCTGAAATATCAATGTCAGGCTTAATTCCCACTTTTTACGCATGGGATTTTAACTTTACCATCAAGAACAATGCGGCATGGGACGAATACAAGAAGTCCCCGGGTCACAAACGAGTTGCTGAGTCTGTTCGTAAGTCGAGTTTGTATGTAAGTCGGAACGGTTACGTACAGTTCGCATCTGGCGTCAATTCGTCAAATGTTTGTCTTAGTATATAGTATACATCATAAACATAACAACGCAGTAATAATAATAAATCTAACTACAGTACAGTACAGTACAGGAAGTCCCCGGGTGGCGAACGCCCGACTTACGACCCTACCTCTGTAAAGACTTCGTTTCAAAAATCGAGTTACACACTATGGTTCGTACTAGCGAATGGACGGACTACTTTGTGCGATGCTAAAAACACTGCGCGTTTTAGGCGGCCCGTCGGCCCGAGGGAGAACAACGTAACGCCGTCATCATAAATACTGTATTGTAGTTATTTATTGTTAATTATTCGAAAACTCTAAAGAACCATTTCAAACCCCCCACCTGCCACTGTCCCGGGAGAGGGTCGCGACCCCCCGAAGGCCGGCCGTCTGACGCCGGAAACGAGAGCCCGCTCGGGGCTCGCCTCCGGAGCCGCCTCGCCGGGTAAGTGAAAAAACGACAAGAGCGCTTTATTATTTCCACTTGCGGTTCAATCGCTTTTTCTCCGACGCATCACCATCACTCGCATCATATGTGCCCTCTGAAGCCATGACTACCGAGGTAAACACACCAACATTTTAAGTCAGAACACAACGCACACACAATGTTTACGCAATCCAACGTAAAAGGGCGACAACGGCGCGGCATCGGACTCCCTCGCGGTGATGAACCGCCTAAAATGCGCGAAGCAGCCCGTCCGTTTGTTAGTACGAACCATGGTGTGTAACTCCATACGGAGGTCGGCTCGTAAGTCAGGCGTTCGTAACCCGGGACTTTCTGTACATCACACCCCCCCCCCCTTTTTTTGTCTCCTCAATTGTACCCATCCAATTACCCCACTCTTCCGAGCCGTCCCGGTCGCTGCTCCACCCCCTCTGCCGATCCGGGGAGGGCTGCAGACTACCACACGCCTCCTCTAATACATGTGGAGTCGCCAGTTGCTTCCTTTCACCTGACTGTGAGGAGTTTCACCAGGGAGACGGAGCGCGTGGGAGGATCACGCTATTCTCCCCAGATTTCCCTCCCCCCTGAACAGACGCCCCAACCGACCAGAGGAGGCGCTAGTGCAGCGACCGGGACGCATACCCACATCCGGCTTCCCAGCCGCAGACACGGCCAATTGTGTCTGTAGGGACGCCCGACCAAGCCGGAGGCAACACGGGGATTCAAACCGGCGACTCCCTTGTTGGTAGGCGACAGAATAGACCGCTACACTACCCGGACTTCCTGTACATCACTTCTATAGCGGCATACTGGACATTATACTTCGCAAACTGCAAATCAGTACAGCCTCATTCACGTTAAAGTGTAACATCTAGCGCTGTGCCCTCACCCGGGGTACCGGTGAAAACTGTACGACCCGCTGGGGCCGACCCCCGAGGAACGGGGAACGAGCGGGAAGAAGCAGAAGAAGTAAAGGTCTAGCGGCGCGGCTACACCGCGGAGTGATACAACGACTCTTTCTAAGAGGCACTGGTTGCAGGGTTTGCAGCTCATTTTCAGCAGCGACGGCCATCGCCGACATGTGTTTACGCTCTGCTGTGTCTATTTACACAAGTGAGACGTGAACTTATGCCGCGCCGAGTGTGAGAACGGAGCCTAAAAAGGGGCTCCGTGAGTCAGATCCGCAGACAAACACAGGCGCTGGGGAAATGGCCGAGGGATGTCAAAGCCGGGAGAGGACACGCTCCGTTTAATGAGTGTTCTTTAGCTACGTCGGGCCATTCACCTCCATTCATCTGAATCACCCGCTGTAAATGAATGAACGGGGGGGAGGGGGGAGGGGGGGCATGAATGGCATATTCAGCGCAGGCATTTATTGACGTGCATACAGTATGTTGAGTAGGTTACTTCAGGGTGGTTGATCGTTTACTTAGAATGGCCTAGAAAAAAAAAAGGGCACATTTAGTACAGCCGTGGTGAGGCCCCGGCTGTACAATAGCTACACAGAGTATATAATGACCTGTCTATAGACCGCCGGCGAACTACGTACATTATATTTCTGTACTTTTTATGGAGCATGCACAAGGACGTATATTTCTGTACGCCTTTCGCGCTGCACGCCATGTCGACACGAACCCATTTCTGCAGCTCAAATCCTGCAGGGACGGCTGCCCGGCGTGAGGCGTTTGGAAGTGCTCACCCTAATAAAGGTCACCGTTGCAGTGGTTTCAGTCTGGCTGTTCCCCTCGAAGTACCCCGACGAGCCGTGTTAATCTATAACTTTATACAAGTTTAGCTCTTTACTGCACGTGACCAAGTTGGGCGGTAAGTTTGGGACCATCACAAAGAACCGTCTCCAGCACTCGCAAGGCGACCACTGGGTTCCGAGTCTCACGTGAAGAAGAAACAGACAAAAAAAAAAACAACAAAAAAAATCTAGGGTGTAAAGTTTCAGCCCCTTTTATGACTTGCGGTTTACTGGGCAGATATCTCAAACTCGTTGACACCGAGGAGCCACAATGCACCTTGTTTTAAGCTCCTACCACGTCTCTGACCGGAGTGTTCCCACACGCCAAAGTCCACCCGAGTCCTCCGCAGTTACACAGTCCACGTCGCTTTATCGCCCCCCGTGAACCGTCGTGGCGGAGACGGGCTTCCCCTCGAGGTGAGCCGAGTTTAATTTCCGACACAGTGAGCCGGGAGTTACTTGGGCGATTAAGGTCTGGGGGGGGGGGGGGGGTCCTGGGGTTAAATTAGATTTGCTTTTCCTGCTCGGGACAATGGTTGCACTGTGGTTCACAGCTCTGGGAAGAAGAATCTGGTGTGATAACACATGTCAGTTGACACTCTTGTCAACACAACGCCGCCACATCATAGTGACAGAGGAACAGTTTAGACTAAGTGTCATCCCCCAAACAATCAGTTAATAAATATACCGTGCTTATTCTACAGATACAGATAGAGCGTGTTTTCAACTATTTATAGACTTATTGGATTCCTAGGGTAGCATGACATGATAAACAAAACACTGGGGCAGGGCAAAGACACACAAGAACACGGCAATTTCCCCCATTAGAAATGAAGAGGAATTGCACAGAAAATTCCCTTTACAATTATATATATATATGATGATGATGATATAAGATGATGGCGGCATGAACTCACATTTGCAGCGGCTTCACCCGGTACCGACTATGCAGTGTCTTTGTCCATGTCTACGTCTAAGTTTGTGTCATCATGTGAAGTTTTTTTATTTTGATCTTTAATTTTTTTCCCCCGTTTAATGGCTGGGAGAGCTGGCGTTGGGTCAGCTGAGAGAACTTGGTCTGCTGCGTCCTGTGGGCCCAGGGACCACGGCCCTGCTCGGAGCTGTGCCCGAGAGGAAACACCCAGGCGGTCTGGCGGCGGCCTCGCCTAGCGTTAGCTGTGCAGTATTTTTGTGTGCATTGTTGTGTGACATGCGGGGGAGGTGTGTCGAAGGTGTCTGGCTGGGAGAGCTGGCGTTGGACCGGCCGGGGGAGTTTGGTCTGCTGGGCCCAGGGACCGAGGCCCTGCCCGGAGCTGCGCATGGGGAGGAAGCACCGAGGGCGGTCTGACAGGACGCGGAAGCGGGGCAGGCTAAGCTAACTACTAGCATATGCAGACCGGCAGTTCTGACAGTCATCCTGGCTGGCGTTCGCTCTCTGGACAGTGGAATTTTTGGACTGTGTTGTTTGTTCTCTCTGTTTTTGTATGTTTTTTTGGTGGTGTTGTTTTTGGAAAGGAGGTGTTTTTATCTTTTGTTTTGCACTGCTGTGGGCTGGGTGAAGCGAAATTTCATTTCTTTTGTGTATTCAAGTACATGTTAGAAATGACAATAAATTGTTCTTGATATATATATATATATCTCAAAATCTTGAAGAAAACAAAACATGGACCACATCCTACTGACAGGAGGAGAACTTCACCATTTAATTTTAAATAATTTCTAATTGAGGATTGTGATTTTCCTGCTGTGTGTGTGTGTGTGTGTGTTTTTTAAATTTTTTTTTTTAGTTCCTGGTAGCACGCTGTCCCCGTTCTCACGTCTCTACCTGTCCTCCATATCAAAGACTGGGATTTGCTGCTCCCGTCTGAGGCTGCTCACACCTCAGCTACTTAACTCTGCAGTGGCAGGTCGTAAAACAACCCTCCTCCACCCGAGCCTGCTTACACAGAGCTGCTGGTAGACAGACTGTCTGTAGGACAGGATGAACACACACACACACACACACACACACACACACACACACACACACACACACACACACACACACACACACACACACACACACAGAGTTACAGATGAGTAATTGAATATAAAACAAACATTATATATATATGCATACTGTACAAAGTGAAGGGCTATTTACACAAACATGCATACTCTGATATGACCTTGGAGGACCCTGCATGCAGACAAACTGTGATGTACACACATATACACATACAGCCATGCTGACTAATAGAGACACAGACTCAAAACTATATCCTAAAACACACACACACACACACACACACACACACACACACACACACACACAGCGACACAGACACACCCAAACTATTCATGGACCAAGCCGGACTGTACATGTCATCTGAAAGAGCTGGCTGCTGCTGCAACCTGCACTCAAACCGACTTTTCCCTCATGAGCCTCAGTTCCCCCTCCTACAACAACCCCGGCGTTAGTCAAGATCACTCCAATCTCAGCTCCAGAACCGACAATAAATAAATAAATAAGATAAAAATAAAAATAAAAAAACGTTTTTTCGCATGTTTCTTACAATTATTTGTCTGAGGGTGGTAACACACAAGTGACTAAGTGACCACAACTCCCAAACACAGACAGACATAAACAAGTGCGATATAACAATTCTCCGGAGCAGAGGCGTACGTCCTGGGGGAAATGTAGGCCATCTTACCGTAAGTTCCAAACCGCCATGCACACACACACGCACACGCACACACACACACACACACACACACACACACACACACACACACACACACACACACACACACACAGTGCCTATTGTACTCTTCCTGTTCAAGACAAATCCTGTAAATCTCATCTTTATCTGATGTGTAGTTCAGTTTATCACACCATCTGACCTGCACAGCCGCACACACACACACACACACACACACATCTTTTGTCACCTCGCATTGCAACAAAGTAACTCTTCAAGCACACAGAAGAACAAGGATGAAGTTCAGATCGATACAACCAGCCTTTTGATGAAATGTCACACATTTTCTTTCTTTTTGTTTTTTTGCTCCCCCCCCTCCCTTTTTCTCCCTAACTGTACCCGGCCAATTACCCCACTCTTCCCAGCCGTCCCGGTCGCTGCTCCACCCCCTCTGCTGATCCGGGGAGGGCTCCGGACTACCACATGCCTCCTCCCATACATGTGGAGTCGCCAGCCGCTTCTTTTCACCTGACAGTGAGGAGTTTCACCAGGGGGGGGAAGTAGTGCGCGGGAGGATCATGCTATTCCCCCCAGTCCCCCCCCCCGAATAGGCGCCCCGACTGACAAGAGGAGGCGCTAGTGCAGCGACCGGGACACACACACATCCGGCTCCCCCACACGCCGACACGGCCGACTGTGTCTGTAGGGACGCCCGACCAAGCCGAGGCAACAAGGGGATTCGAACCGACGATCCCCGTGTCGGTAGGCAACTGAATAGACCGCCACGCCACCCCGCGTGCCCTGTCATCGAACATTTTCAACCTATACGAGGACCACGGGCGCATGTAAAAATACCAAACCATGGAGTTAAGAGGTTTTTCCGAAAGCAGCTGCAAAAAGGAGCTGGAGACTCAACGAGGAAGTGTTGTGTTATGAGATGAGTTCAGAGGAGAGACGCACAAGATGAGACACACAATAAGAGGCTACTGGACAAGAGGAGGAAAACACAGGAAGTGAGTGCTGTCAGGGGCGAAAATCACACTGTGCTTGCTGAGAGGGGCACTTGGCAGTTGGCAAAGGCTACAGGTCCATTGATGGTGTGTGTGTCTGTGTGTGTGTGTGTGAAGAGCAAAGAGCATAATGATGTTTATAATAAGTCAAAGTAGCCATTGGCAGGGGGAAGGTGTGTGTGTGTGTGTACACGCGAGCTCATTTGTAAGGTATTTATGATTGAATAAATTTTCTAAGACTCGGTGTCGTAAAATAAAAAAGAAAACACACATCAAACATTTCAGCGCAATGACACATAACCACACAAGCACACGCACACACACACACAAACACAAACACAAACACAGCCAAACTTGAAATTAGCACCCTTCATTCCAGGAATGCTCCCCAACCTTAGCGGGAAATGGCATCCTCATCCCGTCTTCATTTCAACATGTGTTTGTGTTTCGGTGTGTGCGTTTGTGCAGTCCAACACAACACGAGTGTCCCTTGACTGCTTCAACATACTTGTGTTAAAACGTATATTTCTTTGGAAATCTTTGCATTCATCCTGTGAAAACATCTGTTGGTGTGTGTGTGTGTGTGTGTGTGTGTGTGTGTGTTAGTGTGTGTTAGTGTGTGTGGTCAAGGCTCAGCATTTTCGGTTTTTACCGATTTTCACCGAAACACACCCAGATTTTTAAACAGTTTTTGACCCGGATTTTGTGTTTCCACGGATCCAAAAGTTGTTCCTGTTCATGTGAGGTTCTGTAACAGTGCCCTCTTGTGGCGACATTCGGCATGCTGGATGGCTTTGAAAAATAAAAACCGAAAACGCTGAGCCTTGTGTGTAGTGTGCAGAGCAGGTAATCTTTTAATTCCCTTCACAGTGGCTGCTGAGTATCAGAATTCAAAACCCACTGTTGCAATCCGTCATGACCACGTTGCTGCAAAAATCAAACACACACAACGGAACAAGCCCACAAAACAATAAAAGTGTAGGTAAGAGGGAACTTCATACTGCGGCGGTAACGTCATATTCTGCTAGTGTGTGTGTGTGTGTGTGTGTGTGTGTGTGAGTGTACCTGAGCTGAGTAGATGTTTGGGGACGCTGGAGATGAAGTCAGAGGCCGAATCTCGGACTTCGTGGTTCTCATCCTGAAGCAGTATGAATAGACTCCGCCACAAACACACTGTAGCACGTAGACCTGTTGCACACACGCGCACGCACACACATTACTCAAAATGTCCCTTGAAATTCCAGCACACAGAGACTGCCCACAGTGAGGCCAGCAAGTCAGATTTGGCAGCCAACAAAATTCTTTCATTTCAGTAAATGAAGATGTTCCTTCTGTCTGCACAACTATGTATACATCCACCCACGCTGTTGTGCTGTCGTGTTGTTATTCTATGTTTGGTACACTGAGAAAGCCACGAAACCCGAGTCAAATTCCACGTAGGTGCAAACCTACTATATGGCCAATAAACATGATTGTGATATTCCTCAACGCAGCTCATTTCTGAGTCGTTACATCTGATTAATTAAGTCACACGTGGAAACTGGACTAACCCATGGGTAGGGCGTTGCTGGTCAGCAGGGTGGCCGTAGATCCGCCCAGAATCTCTGCAGCCATCAGCTTCACCTCCACTGGTTGCGCCTCGCTGCAGCACGCGCACACCAGCGCCCCCCACTGAGCAAGGCACTCCACTGCACCCGCACCCTGGACCAAAAGAGGTAACGTAGTAAAACTCACGGGGAAAGGCTTAGGACTTCAGCGGTCTCTGGTTTGACACACAGCGTAACCGCAAGGTCTGCTTGAGCCTGGAGTATTCGACCCACTTGACATTTACGACACTTCGCTGGGTTGCAGCCTTAACAAAAATGGATTCATTTAAGATATTTTTGTCAAACACCTTTTTTTTTGTGGTCAATTATATTTTTTATTTTTTATTATCAAAAACCCTGAAACATTACAGTACAAACCACACTTTTTATATCATAGTCTACAGGTACAGTTCACAAACACAAACGGAAAACAAAAACGGAAAATGAAAGCAAACACAACAGCACAGCATAATCCAGAAAGGGCCGGTTGGGTGCAGGTCTTTGTTCCAACTGAGCAGCTACACACCTGAGTGTACAAATCAAGGTCCTTAGCAAAGACTATTGGTTGACTAATACACTCAAGTGTGGAACTGCTTGGTTAGAACAAGACTATTGGTTGACTAATAGAATCAGGTGTGTAACTGCTTGGTTAGAACAAGACTATTGGTTGACTAATAGAATCAGGTGTGTAACTGCTTGGTTGGAACAAGACTATTGGTTGACTAATAGAATCAGGTGTGTAACTGCTTGGCTGGAACAAGACTATTGGTTGACTAATAGAATCAGGTGTGTAACTGCTTGGTTAGAACAAGACTACTGGTTGACTAATAGAATCAGGTGTGTAACTGCCTGGCTGGAACAAGACTATTGGTTGACTAATAGAATCAGGTGTGTAACTGCTTGGTTGGAACAAGACTACTGGTTGACTAATAGAATCAGGTGTGTAACTGCTTGGTTGGAACAAGACTATTGGTTGACTAATAGAATCAGGTGTGTAACTGCTTGGTTGGAACAAGACTATTGGTTGACTAATAGAATCAGGTGTGTAACTGCTTGGTTAGAACAAGACTATTGGTTGACTAATAGAATCAGGTGTGTAACTGCTTGGTTGGAACAAGACTATTGGTTGACTAATAGAATCAGGTGTGTAACAACTTGGTTAGAACAAGACTACTGGTTGACTAATAGAATCAGGTGTGTAACTGCTTGGTTGGAACAAGACTATTGGTTGACTAATAGAATCAGGTGTGTAACTGCTTGGTTAGAACAAGACTATTGGTTGACTAATAGAATCAGGTGTATAACTGCTTGGTTAGAACAAGACTACTGGTTGACTAATAGAATCAGGTGTGTAACTGCTTGGTTAGAACAAGACTACTGGTTGACTAATAGAATCAGGTGTGTAACTGCTTGGTTAGAACAAGACTATTGGTTGACTAATAGAATCAGGTGTGTAACTGCCCAACGCTCCACCTGACATACATTAAGGCTTCTATTACATATAACTATCTAATGACCCCCACCATTAATGAATCTGAGGACGCTACTCCACATTTCAGTGACTTTAGACACGGACTCCTTCAATTTGGCTAACATGAGGCTGTAACCATCGCGAGTTCAATCCAGCCCTTACAACAAGGTGTGCTTGTTATTTTCCTGTTCCTTAGTATAATCCTGGCTGCATTAAGAAAGGCTGCGAGGGCTAACCCAAACTGTGCCTTTGTAAGTCCAGCTGGTAGAACAGATATGTCTCCAAGAAGGCAAAAGCATGGCGAGCTTAGCAAGGGCTGATCCAACCACTCCGTTCAAGAATGGGGAAACCAGTGGACAGGCCCACATGAAGTGTAGAAAAAGTACCCATAGAACCGTTACATTTCCAGCACTCATTGCTTAGAATTAGACCAATCTTTTTAAGTCTGACTGGAGTCCAGTAGTATCTATGAATTATTTTATAATGTATAAATTTGCTCTCACTATCCCTTACTGGCCAACCCATGTTATGGACAATATTCTCCCATGCCTCTTGTTTAAGCTCAATGTCCAGGTCCCTTTGCCGTATTATCCTCAGACTCTCACTTTTACCATACAAAGCATTTGCTGCCATTTTGTGAAATAGAGAGGTTGGTTGTACAATATTTGGCAAGCACTTTTTTCTTCATTTATTTGTCTAAATATTATACCCTATGATTATTTATTTATTTGTTTACAACCTTTTTGGGGGGGGGGGGGATTTCCCCCCTTTTTCTCCCCAATTGTATTCGGCCAATTATCCCACTCTTCCGAGCTGTACCAGTCGCTGCTCCACCCCCTCTGCTGGTCCGGGGAGGGCTGCAGACTACGACATGCCTCCTCCGATACATGTGGATTCACCAGCCACTTCTTTTCACCTGACAGTGAGGAGCTTCGCCAGGGGGACGTAGCGCATGGGAGGATCACGCTATTCCCCCCAGTCTCCCCCACCCCCGAACAGGCACCCCAATCGACCAGAGGAGGCGCTAGTGCAACGACCAGGACACACACCCACATCCGGCTTCCCACCCGCAGACACGGCCAATTGTGTCTGTAGGGACGCCCGACCAGGCCAGAGTTAAAATGGGGATTGAGTTGACCAGTGTTCAACCCCTCTGCTGTGCATGCATGCTTCTTTTGAAACATATTTGAGATGCCTCATCTTGACTGGAGTCCACTTGTGTCCAACTCAGTTGATTGGACAGGATTTGGAGTGGAACACGCCTGTCTAGATAAGGACCGGACAGTGAACAATGGATGTCAGAGAAGAACCTCTATCATAAAGTCCAAGGAACTTTACATGAAAATCAGAAACAATTGTAAGGGGGCAGAGATCAGGGTAGAGGTACACTGAACAACCGGGCAGGGTTGGGTTGGGTTTTGGTTAGAGAGGTGACCCGGGACCTAAGAAATAATGTAAAAGAACTGCAGAGTGTCTTGGCTTCAAATGGAATCGCCTGCTAGAAGAATAACAGCCCAAGCAGCAGTTCACAAATCTGGACTTCATGGCATATTAAGTCCACCCCTGAGATGAAGTGGACATGAAAGCATGGCTGGAGTTTGCAGAAAACTATCTGAAGGACTCAGAAAATTTGGTAAAGGATTTTGTGTTCTGATGAAACCAAAACTGAACTCTTCAGCGTAAATGCAAGATGCTATGTCTGATGGAAACCAGACAAACCCGTCCTAACACTGTCCCCACTTTGAAGCTCGGTGGTGGTGGCAGCATCATGCTGTGGGGATGCTCTTCGACGCAGGGAGTGGGAGTCTTGGGTGGGCGGTACGCTTGAAACATCTGCAAACATGTCCCAGAAAACCATTGTCCAATTTACTTGGTACAAACAATTTGTTCTTCGTTGTGTCAGTCCACACCACTGGAGGGCACAGAATGATTATGAAGGAGCTCTGTGCCCCGCCGATAAACCATGACACAACCAACCATGTGATATTTGGGTCAATTGCAGACAGCAGGAGGAATATAAACTGCTTCTGAACTGGTAGGCATTTTGTGCAGGATGCTTACACAAAACACATGGCATCTGTTTGTCTGCCTCTTATTCGAAAAGTATCTCGAGTATACTGCTGGCTTTACGTAGATCGATGGAACAATGGCTGGAGCTAGATACCGGCAAATTCTTGAGGAGAACCAGCTCCAGAGTGCAGAGGGCCTTGGCATGGGGAGAGGATTTGTGTTTCAACATGACAATGACCCCAAGCATGGAGCCAAATTAACCCCGGGATGACTTCAGAATAAGAGAATCAAAGTCACCGAGTGACCCGGCCAAAGCATAGACCTCAATCCCATCGGGAATCTGGAAAGTCTTGATTACTGTTCGCTCCCTATCAAAGTTGACAGAACTCAAGCAAATCAGCAGGGAAGGATGGGGGGGAAAATCCCTAAAGCCAGATGTGCAAAGCTAATACAAACAACCAGAAAGCCTTGACGCTGGAATGGATGCCAAAAACACATTTTCATAGTACTGACCTGTGGGTTTAAATACTTTGGTAAAGAGTATATTTTGGTTCACATTTTCCATGAATACTTAAACAACTCCAACAGTATAATTCAATATTCCATTAGGAACTATTTTATATAGACTGGTGTTGAAGAATTCCCCCCCACCCCTTTTTTCTCCTCAGTTGTACTTGGCCAATTACCCCACTCTTCCGAGCCGTCCCGGTCGCTGCTCCACCACCTCTGCCGATCCGGGGAGGGCTGCAGACTACCACATGCCTCCTCCAATACATGTGGAGTCGCCAGCTGCTTCTTTTCACCTGACAGTGAGGAGTTTCACCAGGAGGACGTAGCGCATGGGAGGATCACGCTATTCCCCCCAGTTACTCCTCCCCTCTGAACAGGTGCCCCGACTGACCAAAGGAGGCGCTAGTGCGGCGACCAGGACACATACCCACACCCGGCTTCCCACCCGCAGACACGGCCAATTGTGTCTGTAGGGCCGCTCGACCAAGCCGGAGGTAACATGGGGATTCGAGCCGGCGATACCCATGTTGGTAGGCAACGGAATAGACCGCCACGCCACCTGGACGCCCGGTGTCGAAGAATTTAATTAACCAACAAATTCAAATTGTCACGTCACAACATGTGGGAATTATCAAGGGGACTGAATACTACCCAACTCCGCTGTATGTGCATCTGTCTTTACCTTGGGGTCGGAGGTCACCACTTGAACCGCAAGCTGAGAGGCCAGGGTCAGGCTCGCACAGTGTAGCTTCACACTGAAACATAACACACAACACAAACACCACACACTTTACACAAACAGGAAACGTATTCAACGAGGAAATGTTAAGAGTCTTTCAATAAAGACCAGTTAAGATCGATTTACCATCAGACCCTTCCCTGACGCCTCACCGAAAACCTAACGTGCTCCTGAGGCAGCCCTGTCAAACCACGACACGTAGCACAAACGCATCCCACCGCCACAATGAACTACACACACACACACACACACACACACACACACACACACACACACACACACACACACACACACACACACACACACACACCGCCCAAATGTATTGGCTTACAGTCCACAAAAGAAGTGTGCTGGTCCTCACCACTACACTACGTATCACAATGGACCGAGTGCCATTCAATAACACGGGAGACAAGGGCAGCCAGCAACCCAAGCTGATCCTTGCCCAGCTCTAATCATAACCCTGGGCCTACTCCAAAGGGAAAGTGGATACCAGACCCGGAGATTTTGGCTGGGCCACGGCTTTACGCAGGGCTCGGAGCCTTTGTAATACGACCCCGATCCAAGCCTGTATTCTGATGTTGGGGTGAGAAAAGTACAGCGGTGGTTTGTCAAGAAAGGTGTGCGTCAGTGGGTGTCAAAGGATTTATAGCATGCACACACACACATAAACACATACACACACACACACACACACACACACACACACACACACACACACACACACACACACACACACACACACACACACACACACACACACGTGTGAGCAGCTTTTGTAGCTCTGCGGCTCTTAGACACACACACATACACACACACACATACACAAAAGCAGGCAAAAACAGTTTGTGTATTCTCATTTTACAGGAATTGAATGTGACCTACACACACACATACACACACACACACACTTTTTGCACACCTGCATCCAGGTGCAGGGTGAAGGTGCAGCCATTTAAACCATACCCCCCCCCCCCTCCACGGACATTGGTTCTGAATTAGGGGCCTGACAGACGGCCTGCCACTCCCATATCGGGGCCCCTCCGCACTGGGAAGAGTGGGGGGGGTGTGTGGGGGTGTGGGGGTGTGGGGGGTGTACTTGTGGTTGCACCTTGCCCCGCAATACATTCCCCTCTCTTCCATTCTTAACCGTTAAAAGACGCCGTGTGCTCTCACAGGAGCTATTTTGTTTTGGCAGCAGTTTTTTCTTCTTCTTTTTAAACAGGGGAGCAGCTATTTTGGGGTCGCGCGGTCGCCTCCTTTCTCCTGGCTTTACTTTGAAATTCGGTAACGTGAAAGCGGTAACGGACGTTACCCTTGTGATATGCTACAGTGATCAGAAGGGCGCGGGGTCAGGGCCCAGCGCTGGAATAAGGAGGAGGCTCACGGCCCGTGGAACCGATTACGGTGTCAAGAACCCGAACGGAGAAATGCTTCAGACGCAATTCCTGCACGCAGTTCATCATTTTTTGCGTGTTGCACTGGAACCAGTAAAAACATTTAGCAAATAAAAACACAGCCGATCCGGCGCCTCAGCACAACACCATAAGCCGTATCGCATGCATGCTCATTTTTCAGACATAACTGAAGACAGGGAAACCTTGTTTAAACCTCGGTTCGAACACACACTTCACATTTAGATATTAGACTTCATCCAAGGTGTAACTGAGAGTCCGCTTGGGGGCAGTGAAAGGATTTATGGAAGGTTTTCGCAAATACATTTTTGTGGTTAGGAGTAACTCTAAAGTGACTTCTGTGATACCGGCTTCATAAGTTGTGGCCAATTGTTTATTTTAGTAACTTACTGATGTGTTATAGATCAGTAATAAGATACTATAATACATCGACAAAATGAATTTTTTGAGGTTGCCAGGTTGGGGGCTCACATTTTATCGATACTAGAAGAGTCTTCGTAGACTCTTTTGGAAACCACGTGATTACACAAAGATAGCCAAATAGTTGTATGGCAGCCTCACTAACCACTCCCTAACCTTAACCCGAAACTTAACCACAACCTAACCTTAATCCTAGACTTGACCACTCTAACTATATTTGCCGCTACTGCACAAAAATCAGTTTTTGTGTACACATTGCACGACATTTTCAAGCTGTGCTATTTATATGTTGCTCGCTCAGGATGGGAATCTGCAGTACTTGCCAGTGACGTGACTCTATGAGAATGCCTACGAAGACTCTCTGCTAATGATAAAATATGGACTCCCAACCTGGCAACCCAAACGATAAATTAGCTACTCACCATAAATAAAGGAATTGATAACCTCTTGTAAAGTAGTACCAAGAAAAGAAAAAAAAAACCTTCTGCAGAGACAAATGAGGCTTTGGTATGGGTTGGCCTGCCTGACCTGTGTGCAGAATTTTCAGCCAGAGCGAGGAGGTGAGCCAGGACCTCCACCTGGGACAAGTTCTGATCGCCATCCCTCCAGAGGTGCTGACCGCTGGAGCACAGCCCACACAACACCTGGATAACCTGCAGAGAGGACAGTTGAGGACAGAAAGTGATAGAGAGAAACAGTGAGGGAGAGCAAGAGAGAGAGGTGAGAGAGACAAAGAGAGAGCAATACAGAGAGAGAGAAAGGGTTAAGAAAGAGTGAGAGGTCAGATGAGAGATGACCACACTTCCATTTTTCTCATCGTCATTTACACACACACACACACACACACACACACACACACACACACACACACACACACACACACACACACACACACAACACAGAGCGGCTGGTGAGAGAGCTGGCTCACTCAGGCCCATCTATCAACACAGCTTTGGTGTCCTCTCTTTGTGTGGCTGGCATGGGGCCCTGCAGTATTCTTACCAGGCTGAACCACACCAGTCAGATCCAACACACACCCTAGCCACGAGTACAGAGCTTCACACACACACACACACACACACACACACACACACACACACACACACACACACACACACACACACACACACACACACACACACACACACACACACACATACACAAATATCTATCTGCATATGTATGGCCGTAAAGAGGTACAAATGCACACAGGACAATGTATGAATGCACATACTCTTCAGAATCAGAAACACTTTATTTGTCATTTCATTTCATGCTCTAATGCACATGAAATGAAATGACACATTGTTTCCCCCAGCCCACAGCAGCGCAACACAAAGACAAAAACACATACCCAAAAACTGCAAGAACACATATATCCAAACTAACACATAAATCTAAACTAAAGAAAAAAAAATCACTGTCCAGGAGAACGAATGCCAGCCAGGATGACTGTCAGAACTGCTGGTCTGCATGGGCTAGCAGTTAGCTTAGCCTGCCCCGCTTCCGCATCCTGTCAGACCGCCCTCGGTGTTTCCTCTTCGGGCGCAGCTTCGGTCAGGGCCATGGTCCTTGAGCCTACAGGATGCAGCAGACAAAGCTCCCTCAGCCGATCCAACGCTAAGTCTCCCAGCCAGACACCTTCGACACACCTCCCCATACTCCACACGACGACACTAAAAACACAGTCAAGGCTAGGAGAGGCCATTGCCAGACCGCCATCGGTGTTATCGGAACTGCTGGTCTGCATGGGCTAGCAGTTAGCTTAGCCTGCCCCGCTTCTGCATCCTGTCAGACCGCCCTCGGTGTTATCGGAACTGCCGGTCTGCATGGGCTAGCAGTTAGCTTAGCCTGTCCCGCTTCTGTGTCCCGTCAGACCGCCCTCAAGGTTTCCTCTTCGGGCACAGCTCCAGGCAGGGCTGTGGTCCCTGGGCCCACAGGATGCAGCAGACCAAGCTCTCCCAACTGATCCAGCGCCGGCTCTCCCAGCCATCAAACGACGACAAACTTAGACACAGACGTGGACAAAGACACTGCATGGGCGGTACTGGGTGAGGCTGCCGCAAACGTGAATTTGCGCCGCCATCTTCCCACACCTACTGAGTGAGGCCGCTGCAAACATGAATTCGCGCGGCCATCTTAATTCTACCTGTGAGATCTATCTGACATCACTCCATGTCTCAATCCATATCCATCTATCGTCCATCCAGTTTCCCGCCAATTCATCTGTCCGCCTGGTTGAACGTTCTGTGTTTACCGTCAGCAGCATCAGAACTCCGGAAATGTGATTCACCCTCTCCTTGCCTCCATCCTGTGCTGTTTTCCTCACCCAGTCACTCCTCCAGCAAAGGAGGCGCTTGACTGAGTCTGAGAAGGAAGGATGTGTTTTCCTCAAAAGGAGACCCTGCTCCAGAGTTAGCCGGGTACAAGCTGACATTCCTCTCGCATAGTTCCCTGATTATTATTCTTTTCGAGGCCCTGACCCGTTATTAGATTATTAGAGTAAAGCTTACTTTTTTCCAGGCCCTTTGTGTTTATGTGGGTGTAGGACTGAGTGAACGTGTGCCTGCATGCGTCTGTGTCGGACTCCGTGTGTGGGCTACGTGTGTGCACGAGCGGCAGCTAGCAGCGAGGCCTTCCATGGTGTTTTTTTGGTCTGACTGCCTTGCTGTCTGTTTGCATGCCAGTCTATCTGTCCATCTGCCCGTCTGCTTGCCAGGTATTAAACTGGCAGCTCCAGTTGGCCTGAGCCTCGCTGCTGTTGCTGCTCCAGACTTTTACAACCTTCTTTAACAAGCTCCTGTTTTGCAACACACACACACACACACACACACACACACACACACACACACACACACACACACACACACACAAAGTCCCCTGCACACAAATCCAAACACATGCTTGTGCAAACATGCAAACTCCAACGCAGACGGGTACCAATTTTCACAGCTGTAACATGAAAATAAACAGTAACACCCTCTCCACATGAGGGCATACACACATGAACGCGCTCAAACACACACTCGCACACATGTAGACACTGACAGGAGAAATATGTCTGGGCAAACACACACACACACACACACACACACACACAAGGTAACGCTCACTCTTTCTCAAAGGTACACACTTTGCAACAAATGCACATAAGTGCTGTCTTACACCTTGCATTTTATTTATTTATTCACCCCCCCCCTTTTCTCCCCATTTGTACTTGGCCAATTACCCTATTTTCTGAACCGTCCCGGTCGCTGCTCCACCCCCTCTGCTGATCTGGGGAGGGCTGCACACTACCACATCCCTCCTCCGATACATGCGGAGTCACCAGCCGCTTCTTTTCACCCGACGGCGAGGAGTTTCACCGGGGGGACGTAGCGCGTGGGAGGATCACGCTATTCCCCCCAGTCGCCCCCCCCCTAACAGGCGCCCGACCCACCAGAGGAGGCGCCAGCGCAGCAACCAGGACACATACCCACAACCAGCCAATTGTGTCTGCCCAACCAAGCCGGAGGTAACGCAGGGATTTGAACCGGCGATCCCCGTGTTGGTAGGCAACAGAATAGACCGCTACGCTACCCGGGCACCCCACCAGATTGGATTTTAAATTATGAGAACTGAGCTGCGACCCGGTGCCTCATCAGGACATGTACTTGTGTAAGTTCAAGTCGAATGCAAGCTCTTTTTGTTGCACGTCATTATCTCGGTCATCCATCTTGTTTGTCCCTCTGCGGTGTATACCTTCCTGTAAAGGACAGGCTCCTTTAAAATGTCAAGACAGAAGATTACAGTGTTGTCTTGCATGGGGCTTAAGCCACTAAAGATTTCATTTGAAGGCACAAGAGCCGAGCTAGCTGCAACCTGGCTCTCTGCTGCTGCTCCTGCTCTCCCACAATGCTTTACTGCAGCGCTGAGTGTGCTATGGCAACCGGCCCGGCCCGTGGATGTGTCCTTGCCGCAGGGAGGGTCAACTTTATGGGCCGACACCGACAATAAGGGTTGGGTGTAAGGAGGGGCTCGGTGAAAAACACTCAAGCAAAAACACCCATACACACACACACACACATGAACAGAGCATTAAAAACATATCAAGCGCACACATTAGTGTGTGAAGATATACTGGAAAAGGCAGGCCCACGCACGCACACACACACACACACACACGCACACACACAGACATTCTGAGAAGGCCTGTCAGGTATGGACGAGTGCTGTGAGACATTGGTGGACATCGCAGGACAGACCAGCTGGCTGCTGATTGGTTGTCTTGTTTTGATTGACAGGCTGAAACACAATCCATTGCATGAAATAAGAAGCAGTCTGCCTCGCACCCTCCAACACTTATCAGAATCAAAACTTACAAAACCTCTCTTCCTCTGTGTGTGTGTGTGTGTGTGGGTTGTGAGTGAGAGAGGAATCAAGCGAGTAATTGGGCTGGTGGTTGTGGTGAGCTGGAGTGCAGTACAGAGAGTGAGAAGGACGAAAAGAAAGCTCGCTCGCTTGCTCTCTGCCAGTCTGCTTGGCATGTCCCCCTGCCACAGATTAGTCTCTCACGCAAGCCTCTGGAATATAGATTTGGACGTGTAATCAATTTGTAACAATTGTCACTGCGGCTTAGCACAATTTTGATGGATGGGGAGACATAGTTGTTTTGTGGGTCTCTTCATTGTGTCATGAAAGGGCTCGGGGCTCAGGCTCATTATGGGCTGTGGTCCTGATGACTTTAGCTTAGCAGAGAGAGAGAGAGAGCAATCAGTCACGATTTGGACCACATCCACACTAACACGGATAAATTTCAGATTGTTACTGAAAAAAAATCACCACATCATTTTTTTTTTCCGAAACGATCTGAAAACACTAGTTTGGATGGAAAACTTTCGACCCATTTTCAATTTTAAACGGCGTTTTCCCATTTCCCCGTACCAGCGTGGACATGGCCTTGGTCTTCCAAGGTTGTCAAGGAACGCACACTGGAACAATCACTAATTTACAGCAAATAAAGGTATTGGAACAGACATACAACAAACAAATGTGTCCTCTAGTGTGTGTGTGTGTGTGTGTGTGTGTGTGTGGTCCCACCTTGGCCAGACATTGGGGGTGTTCCTCGTGAAGAGCCAGGCTGGTCAGGTTAGACAGGGTGGTCTCATCCAGCCACGGTGGTCTCTCTTTCGTCTTTTCATTGTCCCCCATGCTCCTCAGCAGCCCCTTCAGTGCCAGATCCCTCACCTCATAGTGGGGGCACTGCAGCAGACGCTCCAGGAGTCGCGCCCCAAAATGAGGGGCACCCCAGAGCTCTGGACTCTCCACCGCTGCGCTGAGCGCCAGCTGTGCCAGGCTGAGCTGGTACTGGGTGGTGCCGGGGCCCAGGGTGGAAGAGGAGGCCCCGTCAGAGGAGACCAGCTCTGAGGCCATCAGGACGGCCAGCGTCTCTCTCCGCAACTCACAGAGTTCAGAGTCTGGGTGGAAAAAAAACAAAAAAACAAACAAGACATGTCTACATTTTCGTTGACGCTGGGGACATAGTCTTGCTCAAGGGCACTTTGACAGGACATTCAGCTGTTTAAGGGAATGTACCCGTCACCCTCCAGTTAATGGATCAGTTCAGCACTGGACCACCCTACTAACATTTCACATGCTCACATTTTAAGTATTTCAGGAATCAGGAACACTTTATTTGTCATTATTTTTTGTTGAACATCTATTTTATGTGAAATATTGTTTCCCTCGGCCCACAGCAGTGCAACACAAACACAAAAACACACATATTCAAAAACTACAAGAACACATATATCCAAACTAGAATATATACATCCAAACTAAGAACACATATATCCAAACTAGAATACATATCCAAACTAAGAACAAATATATCCAAACTAAGAACACATTTATCCACAGTACAACACATATATCCAGACTAAGAACACATATATCCAAACTAACACATATATCCAAACTAGAATACATATCCAAACTAAGAACAAATATATCCAAACTAGAACACATACATCCAAACTAAGAACACACATCCAAACTAAGAACACACATCCAAACTAAGAACACATATATCCAAACTAAGAACACATATATCCAAACTAAGAACACATATATCCAAACTAAGAACACATATATCTACACTAAGAACACATACATCTAAACTAAGAACACATATATCCAAATTAGAACACATATATCCGAACTAAGAATGCATATATCTAAACTAAGAACACATATCCAAACTAGAACACATATATCCAAACTAAGAACACATATATCTAAACTAAGAACACATATATCCAAACTAGAACACATATATCCGAACTAAGAACGCATATATCCAAACTAAGAACACATATCCAAACTAGAACACATATCCAAACAAAGAACAAATATATCCAAACTAGAACACATATATCCAAACTAAGAACACACATATCCAAACTAAGAACACATATATCCAAACTAAGAACACACATATCCAAACTAAGAACACATATATCCAAACTAAGAACACACATATCCAAACTAAGAACACATATATCCAAACTGAGAACACATATCCAAACTAGACACATAAGTATATCCCAGCTAAGTAACAAAACATCACCGTCCAAGAGAACAAATGCCAGCCAGGATGACTGTCGGAACTGCCGGTCTGCATGGGCTAGCAGTTAGCTTAGCCTGACCTCAACACACCTCCCTGCACTCCACATGACGACACCAAAAATACAATTAATGCCAGGCGAGGCCGCCGCCAAACTGTCCTTGGTGTTATCGGAACTGCCGGTCTGCATGGGCTTGCAGTTAGCTTAGCCTGCCCCTCTTCCGCTTCCTGTCAGACCGCCCTCGGTGTTTCTTCTTCGGGCGCAGCTCCAGGCAACGCCGTGGTCCCTGGGCCCACAGAACGCAGCAGACCAAGCTCTCCCAGCCGGTCCAGCGCCAGCTCTCCCAACCATCAAACTAAGACACAAACTCAGACGCAGACGTGGACAAAGAGACTGCATGGACAGTACTGGGTGAGGCTGCCACAAACGTGAGTTCGCACCGCCATCTTCCCACACCGGAAGCGGAGAACTGGAGCAATACTAGAAAAAGCTTCAGGAATCAAGGAGTCAAAGGGGGCCAAATGACAGCAGCACCTTCAAAAAAATAATTGTGGGTCATGTACATTTAAAATATAAGAACAAGTCTCAAATATGCTTTCATGTTACCAGGAATTTTTGCTTGGTGCATTGCAGACTAATAATGACAATTATATATATACACAAAGCACAAAAAGTAAGGAAATTTGTGTTTGGTAGATTATTTCTTTGTTGTAGCAATGCTTCTTGGCAATAAATCGTATACCGTTGGAAAGTCTTTTTATTTCCCTTTTAAATGGTACCACATTTGTAAGGAACATGCATTTGTGGGATGAGCAGCAGAGCTGAGTATGTGGGTTGCGCCCATGAAAAATTTGCCACATCTTCTCTGCTAATGCCAAACAGCTTATTTTGCTGTTGCTATTGACTCTTGTTTTGAGCTTCTGGTACCCCAGGTGCTGACAATCAGGTGCCTGATATAGGATTTATTGCCAAGAAGCATTGTTACAACAAAGAAATAATCTACCAAACACACATTTCCTTACTTTTTGTGCTAAGTTTATATATATATATATATATATATATATATATATATATATATATATATGCTAAAATGAACTGCAAGTAGCTGACATTTTTATAAAGATATAAAAGAATAACACATTTGTATACAAGATGAATATTGAAAAATTCATGACAGATTAATAATAAATATGGTTGGAGGAATGGTAAAAATAATAGAAAGACAGAAATGGCACACACACTCGCAGGCATACCAACACACACAGCATAAGTGATGGTGGGGATATTTTTGGTGATTGTAGTCTACACAACTGATTCAAATATTGAAATCCTTTCATTTGTCTAACCTGTGTTGGAATTAATTGACAAATTATGCCTAAATAGTCACCTCCACATCTGAATCTCAACAAATTTACTGATCTGATTTATATTTTGCATGTTTTGAAAAGTGCTAAATGAATCAGACCCAAACTAATAAATAGAAGAAGCAAACATTACATCAATCTAATGTCACGTTCATCCAAAACTTAACCAGATGACTAAATAAACTCCATAAACCACTGCCAAGCAAACCAGCGTGGACAGCCGGCAGGGCTGAAGAAGCCAGTGCCTTCTGGTGCTTTCTATTTTGGCTTTTATTGGAAGGGCTGTATAAATGTCAGTTTGGAAATGCCCACGGCTGTGCCAACCCAGCCACCTGTGAATTTACACCCTCCATCAGCTATGGACACACAACTGGACACACACGTTCGCACACGCACGCATGCAACGTCTCTGAAATATAAGCATAATCCAGAGGCAAGACAGTTACTAGGTAATCCAATGCCATTCTGAAGTTCTGCTCCACCCTATATTACAGATCCCAGCACACACAACCCACCTTGACAGCCAACTCAATTAGTTTGAGTTGGCTGTGGAAATGCAACACGTGCACACACACACACACACGCGCGCGCGCGCGCGCGTGCGCACACACACAGACACATGCGTGTGCATGGCTTACGAAATCCTGTGCAACTCAATCTGGCCCCTAAGCGCCTCTCAACACGGACCCAACAAAAGAGCGGGAAATACCGCATTCCTCCGGAGACGGGCCGGGTTACTGTGGAGATAGGCTTGGTTACTATGGAACCCGATCCTCAAAGGGGGTCTGGCGACCACATAAGTAGAGCCTAATAGCTTTAATGGGGAAGGGGGGCAGTAATGGCTGCTAATAATGAAGGGCGCGGAGAGAGAGAGAGGGAGATTGACTGGATGAAAAAGGGAGCATGGCAGAAAGGCAGAGAGACTGACTGTCAAGTTGCAATGAAGGAAAACACGGAAAAGGAGGGAATAGTCGGTGTGTGTGTGTGTGTCGGTAGGTTTCTGCAAGTGTGGCTAAAAGGTTGTAAAAACAGTGCGCTACCATTTAGGTTGTGACAGTGAGTGATGCATTCTGCCTTCATCCATGACTGCTACAGTGCAAAAGCATAACTGCTCTCCTGGCCTCACACCGTCTTTCCCCCTCTCCATCTCTCTCATATATCTATATATATCTATCTATCTATCTATCTATCTATCTATCTATCTATCTATCTATCTATATATATATATATATATATATATACACGCACACACACGCACACGCACACACACACACACACACACACACACACACACACACACACACACACACACACACACACACACACACACACACACAGGAATAGGGAGTGAGAGATGGGCATGTGAACAGAAAGTGAAAACAGCAGAGAGAACGAAGGGGGGAAAGCGTCTTCCGTCCCATATTTCAAAGACATAATAACAAAGAAAGACAGGAAAAGAAGACTACTGACACGACTGTGAGGTTGGACGCAAAGCTGTTTTCACGATGGCATGCATTAAAACAGCAGTGTGTGTGAAGGGGCTGGAAGTCGGAGTCCTCCCTTTAGGAAGTGGAACGGCGTTCCTGTGCAGACCACACTGGGTTACACTTATCATTTCAATCTGGCTGCTGGGTCCTGATCAGAGAAAAGCTAATGTCACGGTTCCACAAACTGGTCTATAGGCTGGGCTTTCTGTCTCCTACGGCTGTGTGTTTTCACTCTTTTGTCTGTATGGCCTTTCATCTCTTTACATTACAAAGTCACATTCCTGACTTGCATACGAGCAAAGTTCTGGTGACAGTTCAATAATATGGGACACTTTGGGATGTGGTCTGTCTCGTCGGATCACAACGGGGCAAAATCTGGCCAGGGTGCGTCCAAACTTGATAGCCCTGCGAGGCTTTCCCCAGTGTGGTCTAAACTTTGGCAACTGAGTACCACAAAAAAAAAAAAGCCCTTCAGAAGAACAGAGAGAGATTTATATCATCCATGTTTAACATGAGGGCAGGGAATACGGCAGGGCTGAGGCCTGCATAGGAGTTATTGTGTGTGTGAGAGTGTGTGCATGTGTGCGTGCGTGTGTGTGAGTAAATGACATTATACGTGTGAGACTTACCCAAAAAAACAGGTCAAATATTTAAAGAAAAGAAACCACAATATTTGGTTTAAGTAAACCTGAGCCCTGCTTACAGTAGGTGACTCAGGATGAGGTGGGTATTTAACAGAGCCTGTCAATTTGGGCTGAGGGTCAACAGCCAGTCCAGGGGCAGACTACATAATCCTACCCAATGTGTTACAGCCAAGACCAATCCGACAACACAAACATTTCTTTCCCATGCTCTTAAAAGTGTCACTGACTGTTGACATGCACACAGCGCCACAGATACCAGTTCACACAGCGGTGGAGGTCTTATCCGGGATAAGCTGTTTATACGCATCTTTAATATCCCACTCTCGGTTATCCGTTTATGCATGAGTCCTCCAATAAACACACAATTTTCTTTGCCCAGTCCACCTCTTCCCTCCCATCGCTTTATTGCACCTTTAAATATTTTGACGTTGATGTTTTGAAAACTCGCAAATATTTACTTCTTTCATTGTTTCCTGCTTGTTCACCGACGTGGGATGACCCAGCATCTTCCCAGTTTCCCGCCATGATTTGTTGTCTTGAGCTAATTTTAACCCGCAAAACAGATCTTACACACAAAAAAAGAACAAAACACCCCAGGATAAGTGGTTTAAATTCCGCAGTATCCAGATTACTATTGGCATTTCTTATCCAGGTGACTGTTAATGAGATATGATGAGCCACCCACACAATGGGATGCTTGAGTATAACACAACCACTGCAGAAGTAGAGGGAGAAACATTGACAGAGTTAGACAGAGGGGCAGACAGAGAGCTCCTGATGACTCTCAGGGCTTGTGCGTGTGTGTGTGCGCGAGCCTGAGTGTGGTTTAACACGGTTTCATGTCCAGTAATTGTGTGTGTCTCAGTGTTTGCTTATTCACCACTGGCATTATCAATACAGACCCAATGGCAACACAACTGGGTTTTATCGCGGAGCCCTAAAATCTGTTGGTAATGTTGGTAACCGCATGCTTTGCCATGTCAAACCAAGGACAGGGTAGACTCACGTGCAAACACTCGCATGCACGCTCACAGCTGGATTTTACATCAAGCTCCACCGTCATTACCCGAACTGTGAAAAACAAACCCCAGACACTGGGTTTCTGTGTGTGTGTGTGTGTGTGTGTGTGTGTGTGTGTGTGTGTGTGTGTGTGGACGCCGTGCCATTGTGAGTTAGAGATGACTTCTTTCCCAAGCTGATGGAGCTTAACAATTTGCTGGGGTCCCTCCCTCTAATTTCCATAAAGGCCCTCTGTGTGTGAGGGCGAGGGAGGGAGAAAAACAGACAGAGAGAGAGAGAGAGAGAGAGAGAGAGAGAGAGAGAGAGAGAGAGAGAGAGAGAGAGAGAGAGAGAGAGAGAGAGAGAGAGAGAGAGAATATATATTTAGGTGTGTATGTGGATCTGTGTTTGTCTGAGTGTCAGTCTGAGTTTGTGTGTGTGTGTATGTATATGTGTGTATATTTTGCCGTTTGAGTGAGCATGTCTGTTGGGCGTGATTGTGTGTACATTTTTCTGCAACTCTTTCAGTGACACAAATAACAGCAGACTGGGGGACTGTCAGCCAACACTGGTGGGTGATAAGTGTCCAAAGTGCACAGCCACTTTCACTGCCTCACTTCTTCAATCATTTTCTAGTAAATTAATTGAACAAAGAGAAACATGTCCAAAATTTAAGTTTTAAAAATAATTTATCTCGGGGCGTCCGGGTTAGTGTAACGGTCTATTCCACTGCCTACCAACATGGGGATCGCCGATTCGTGGTGCCTGTTCGGGGCTGGGGGGGGGGGGGGTAGCGTGATCCTCCCACGCGCTACGTCTCCCTGGTGAAACTCCTCACTGTCAGGTGAAAAGAAGCGGCTGGCGACTCCATATGTATCGGAGGAGGCGTGTGGTAGTCTGCGGGCCTCCCCGGATCGGCAGAGGGGGTGGAGCAGTGACCGGGACGGCTCGGAAGAGTGGGGTAATTGGCCAGCCGGGTACAATTGGGGAGAAAAGGGGGAAAAAAATGATCTCAACAGTGGCTGATTTACCTGCTGCTGTGTTGTCACAAGACACAGCACGAGAGCAGATAATGGCGATGACAGAGGACACAGCAGGCGTCAGAATAAAATAAAATTATGAATGGCATGATCAGAACGAGGCGATTCTTTCTCTCACGGTGTCGAGATGAACAAAAGAAAGGAAAACATTTGCAGAGCAAGGATTGGAAAAGTTTATGCTGTCCAAATGCCCTCGCCACTATGGGGAGGAAAAACGTGCGGCAGGCAACGATCGACCTGCAGTTCACTTGTATTGATTTACACACAAACGACTCGTCTCGCCTTTCTCTTCCCTCCATCCACCCCGACTCCCCGTTTCTTTCGTTGTCTCTCCTTCCCTCGCTTCCTTATCTCCCGATTCCAAACTTGTCTTGCTGTTTTTACTGGCATGGCTGGGAAGCAGAGAGGGCTGCAGGAGGAAATGATGAAGCAACGGAGGGAGGGAGGGAGGGGCAGGGGTGCTTTTATGAGTCTGCGTGGATCAAAAGGGCCAATGCAGAGAGACACACACACACACACATACACACACACACACACACACACACACACACACACACACACACACACACACACACACACACACACACACACACACACACACACACACACAGAGTCAGAGAGCAACTGGCCAATAAATCCAAAGTTGTTATTCGATGTGCGACGCCAGAGTCAGAAGTCGAAATGTAAACGCCGCTTCTTTTTTTGCGTCACCTCTTTTCCTCACGCTTTTCACATCTCCGACGCTTTCATCTCCCCAAAACAACCCAAACGTTTTTCTTTATAATCTGGGTTTGTATGAGAGCAAACTAAGACTGCAGGAACAGGGGGCGGGAGAGCGATACAGAAGAAGAACGGGGACGAGACGAAATGGAAACGGGGGAGGGGGGGGGGGGAGTTGTAGACGACGAGATGCTAAGACGTGTACAGGCGGCGAGAGCGTGTGCGGTTGGCGTGTGTTTGTTATGTAAGGCAGCGAGCGGGCCAGGCCCGGGCCAGGTCCTGAAACTCCAGGCCTGTTTTGACAAACTCGAGCCATTTCCACTGTCAAGCAGAACATGTGGTGAGCACATGGCCAACCAAACACCGCCGTCCCCTCCCACCCCTCGCTTCTCGCCGCACAACGCTCGCCTGTAAACTGGGTCAAAGGCACAATCGCACCATCTGTCAGTGGACACCCGGTTTCACATTCTTGCACTGTGGAGACCATCTCCAGTCGGAACATATGTGCACAAACCCACATGCGGACACTGCAGAAGCACACACGGGGCGGCTTTAGCCTGCAGAACAGACAAAGACGGACAGCACATGGGGTGTTGTCAGGGATGCCGGTAATTTCCACCCACAACATTCTTCATTAATTACAGACAGATTGTTATTGGCGATAAGTTCTACCTTGGTGTGCACCTGACGCAGACAACCTGTCACACTGAAGTCTTCAGACAAAGAACCATACATCCCCTTTGGTTTATTTTAGAATAATATCAGGAATACGGAACATTTGTCATTTCATTCCATGCACCTGCGCACATGAAATGACACAAAATACCGTTTTCCCCGGCCCACAGCAGAGTAACACAAAGACAAAAACACATACAAAAACACATATATCCAACATATCCAAAACAATTTTTTTTTTTTCACTGTCCGAGAGAGGGAACGCCAGGATGACTGTCAGAACTGCCGGTCTGCATGGGCTAGCAGTTAGCTTAGCCTGCCCCGCTTCCACCTACTGTCAGACCGCCCTTGGTGTTACCTTTTCGGACACAGCTCCAGGCAGGGCCGTGATCCCTGGTCCCACAGGATGCAGCAGACCAGGCTCTCCCAGCCAATCCAACGCCAGCTCCCCCAGACAGACACCTTCGACACACCTCCCCGCACTCCACACGACGACACTAAAAACACCACAGGCAAGGGTGACCAAGCTCTCCCAGCTGATCCAGCGCCGGCTCTCCCAGCCATCAAACGAAGACACAAACTTAGAATGTTTTTACGGTTACGGTTATAGCTCGATTAGGCCATGTAATTGGACTACCGTCATTGTCCCAGTATACAAGAACTGGGGGAGAATTGATTTATTGACGGAAGTATGTCTGACCCCGGTACAGTAGGTGGTGATATGCCCCCTTTCAGCTGATTGCTATTGGATGAAAGACCGCCGCGTGAACTATGGATCATGTGCAGAACACCTAGGCCAGTTTGGGGCCGACTGAATCGTATACATGCCAGAGTAAATCGATCCCCAACCGCATTATCTAGGTGTGTTAGTTCGACTTCGAGAGATTCGATTTAGTATGATTTCAGTTGGACTAACACGTTTACATGTCTTTTAGAAGTCCAGTTTTAGTCGGACTAACACAATAAATAGACTTTTTCTAACATCATGTAAACGTAGTCACTGCCTGTACTGGGTGAGGCCGCCGCAAACATAAGTTCGCGCCGCCATCTTCCCACACCGGAAACAGAAGACCAGGAATATACCAACTATTGTACAGTGAGTCCACATCATTAGGTATTAGAACGGTGCAGGACACTACATCACATGCCTTTTATAGCAAAACAACACAACAAATACAATTTGATTTATTTTCTCATAAAATATATGAAAATGTTTGTTCAGGTAATGTGTGGATACGTTTTTGTTTGTCCATCCATCCATTATCCAAACCGCTTAGCCCGCTCTCAGGGTCCCGGGATGCTGGAGCCTATCCCAGCAGTCGCTGGGCGGCAGGTGGGGAGACACACTGGACAGGCCGCCAGACCATCACAGTTTTTGTTTGTATCTTTCATTTACCCAGGGGTGTGTTTGGCTGAGCACGCATTCACTCTTTCACTTACAAACACTGATTTCCCAAGTCAGCTGGGGATTCAACCCAGCAACGTTATAGTCACAAGCCAACTAGTCATCATTTGTAGATCAATGGTAGATTATGCACTACGATTATCAACACTTCAAGAATCAGGAGTCTCTTATCAGGGTATGGCCCATGTAAGTGTGTGTGTGTGTGTGTGTGTGTATGTGTGTGTGTGAGTGAATCTATATCCATTCCAGCTGAAAGCGTGCTAGATCAGTGGAATCTAACTGTGTTGTGTGGTTGGACTGACACCATGTGCACACACCACCACCCTATACAGCACATGGCTTGACAACACTGACCATATTATACACTGTGCATGCAGAGCATGCTTTGTATATGGCCAGTAGTTGAAACAGTTGTGCAACACTAGCGTTACTGTAAATACTTCGCTCTGCAGTTGCGCTCACCAGGAAGAGAGCTGGTCAGTGGTCCACACAGGCAGACCAAAACATCCAGATAGGCCCCTCTGGTCACCACACAGCAGTTCTGTCTACGGAGAGAGAGAAAAAGAGCGTTACATACAGACAGGGAAGAAAAACAATGAGAAAGAAGACTCGGTTGTCGACAGAGTCGGTCATGTTTAGGCGGGGATTGGGGTGGGGGGGGTCTACTTCTTAGGTCTACCATGATCGCCACTGCTTGTTCAAAGACCAGGAACATCATACTTTGGATTCCTTTAGGCTTTTGACAACTGACAGAACACGGGGGGGGGGGGGGGGTCTCATCTGAACTAACAATTTGGATCAGTTTTTCAAAAGCGACACATTTAGAGTTAGATTTGCTGGGACACGCGTTCAACAAGTGTATCTATTGAGAATGTGTATCTGCACACAGCCCGTCTTTGTACCGGATGACGCAATCAGACCCCGCGAATATTGGCCCTAGCAAATCTCTTTATTTTCATGTTAAGTAGGCTTCTTTTTTGTGTGTGGATTTTTCCCTCTTTTTCTCCCCAACTGCAGTTGGCTAATTACCCAGTCTTCCGAGCCGTCCCAGTCGCTGCACCACCCCCTCCGCCGATCCGGGGAGGGCTGCAGACTACCACATGCCTCCTCCGATACATGTGGAGTCACAAGCCGCTTCTTTTCACCTGACAGTGAGGAGTTTCACCAGGGGGACATAGCGCGTGGGAGGATCACGCTGTCCCCCCCCCCCCCCCACACAGAGGCACCCCAACCAACCAGAGGAGGCGCTAGTACAGCGACCAGGACACATACCCACGCCCGGCTTCCCACCCGCAGACACGGCCAATGTCTGTAGGGATGCCCGACCAAGCCGGAGGTAACGTGAGGATTCGATCTGGTGATCCCCGTGATGGCAGGGAACGGAATAGACCGCCATGCTACGTGGACGCCCGTTAAGTAGGCTTGTTAAAAGAAATGTTTCTCTTTATTCTCCTCCCAGAAAATTTGGATTCTAATTAGTCCTACGTACTTCAACGAGACAACCCAGTTCCCTGGACAGAGCACCAGGCCATAACACAGGGCCGACACACACAAACACACACACACATTCATACCTAGGGGCAATTTAGTACAGCTGATTCACCTGACCTACATGTCTTTGGACTGTGGGAGGAAACCGGAGCCCCCGGAGGAAACCCACATAGACACGGAGAGAACATGCAAACTCCACACAGAGGATGACCTGAGATGACCCCCCTCCCCCCAAGGTTGTACTACCCCGGGGCTTGAACCCAGGACCTTCTTGCCGTGAGGCGACCGCGCTAACCACTGCACCACCATGCCGCCACGTTTAACTTTCATATTTAATTTTGTTTTGCCATGGAAATGAATGGTGCATCGTTAAGGCTTGCAAAGGAACTGACTAGCATCACTGGCTGTTCCAAGGACTCTACTGGTGCTATCCTGGGTATTATGGGATGTCCTGTGGTTGCTATGCAAAAACCACTTCGTAATGCCCTAGCAACCACCTAGTAATGACCGTACCAACAGTTTTAGCTAGCCCGCACATTGATTTCATGCTCTTACTGTCTGTCATGTGATTAGCAAGAAAGTGGGCTATATTTTCACTTCGCAGTATATGTCAGCTCACAGACTGGGAACAGCCAATGAGGCCCACTGGCAAAACCACTTTGATCTGTAAATCTGTCAAGAATAAAGTGTATCCACTTTCAGTCGGTGTAACTACTAGCTGTATTAATAACTTCAGTGCCACTTATCCAAAACAATATCCTGTTTCTCCGCTGTTATGACGACCCAGATGTGAGGTGGGACTGTACAAGCTTCAGTTGATAGGACCAGGACCACCTAACCAGAGCTACCTTCCAGTCATCAATACCTAACTTTTTAACGAGGATCGTTAACGGGCGAGGATTTTCTTCAAAAACAGGCCCATCTCCCAGTGAAAATGACCGAAGTAGGTCATTACGTAGTATTCGTTCAATGGCTCTTTCAGTGTTTGGCATCGCTGGAGCAGGAGCTTTTTGACGAAGTGTGGCCCAGCCATGTAATCTAGGAAGTTACATGTGATGATACCCCTAGGTTAACAGTGAGGAATATGAATGACTTGCACGCACACACACATTCTCTCTCTCACACACACACACACACACACACACGTGCACACACACACATACACAGAACGACTGCAGAGAACCACTGTTTTTATATGTTGACATAAGTGTGTGACATCATTAAAGACGAGTATGTAAGTATACATAAGCCCAAGTGTCTGCTTGTCTGTCTGACTAACTGTCTGTCTGACTGACTGTCTGTCTGGCTTTCTAACTGACTGACTGACTGAATGACTGACTGTCTGTCTGTCTTTCTAACTGACTGACTTACTGTCTGTCTGTCTGTTGGTGTCTGTCTGTGTCTGTCTGTCTGTCTGTCTTTCTGACTGACTGACTCACTGACCATCTGTCTGACTGACTGACTGTCTGTCTGTAAGTGTGTGGTTATGAGAGCCAGCCTGTGTGGGTATGGTAAATGCGTGTGAATACGTGTGACTGCATTGCTGTAGAATCCCTTGAGTGAGTGTTTGTGTGTGTGTGTGTGTGTGTGTGTGTGTGTGTGTGTGTGTGTGTGTGTGTGTGTGTGTGTGTGTGTGTATGAGAACAAAGAACACTGTGTGAGGCTGACATCACATTTTCATCACTTGGATATTAATAACACGCACACACACACACACACACTAATGAAGCATGGGAAGAGGCCTAAGGGAGAGTGTGTGTTTTAAGAGAGAACAATTTATGTAGGGATAAGCCCTCAAATGAAATGGGCTTTGAGACGTTAAAGTCACAGATCCTGGTCCAAACACTACACTGCAGCGACATCTACTAGGCTAGTGTAGGCCCCAAGCACCACTGAAGGCCAAAGTCAACTGCAGTGAGCTATGCGAGTGTAGGCAGCATTCTTTTCGCTGCTGATTCACTCTGGGGGCCAGGAACCAGAATCCCAAGACTGGCTGACAGCGAACTACAATGCATTCCACTGTTCTGGAAGTCAGCCACTTCAAATTAGTGGTGTTTTGGGAGAGAGGGTGGCTTCTTTTTCCAAACAAAGATTCCCTGACCTGCCTTGTCCTTAGATCTGGGCGACGGGCTCCGCAACACCGTGTGATCAAACGAAAAGTCTGTGGTCGCGCTTCAGCAGACAAGAATTCCCCTCATCATCTTAATAAATGCCCATCAGTGTAGCAAAGTAGGGCTAGCCAGGCTAGCGTGGTAACCCTGCACCCCTGTGTTATCTGCTGGGTGCTCAGCCAAGGGAGCCCGTGGACCCGGGACTGACCTCTACCAGGCATGAGGCCATTAGAATAATCTCTAGCCCATCTCTGGGCCCCGTTCTCAGACCATGGGGCCGGGAGATAGGAGGAGGTGAAGCTGGGGAGCAGACTGGAATAGGGACGGCGGGCGGCCTCTTTGAAATGAAAACTGTGTCCGATGTGAAGCACTCGTGGACAGCGAAGGGATGGACGGTGAGACAAGGAGCTTTTCTTCTGGTGAGGAACTCTTATCAATGACTACGTGTGTGTGACCACGTATGTGTGTGTGTGTGTGGATGTGTGTGTGTGTCTAGGATTACCTAGAGGCTAGCCACATGCGCTGGCGGAGGGCTTTGCTGATGCCACTTCCTGTAGGCAGGGGTCTATGGGAGTCTGTGTGGTAGGAACGCAGCAGGAACAACACCTGCATGCACACACACACAGACACAGACACAGACACACACACAGACACACACACGGGGGGGGGGATGAGAGTCAGATTTCACATTATTTTATCATTTGTGAATAAACCATTAACAATTAAACAGTTCAGTGAATCAGGGATCCCCCCCACACGCACACTTATTTTTAACATACATTTCTTTTTCCCCTGCAAGAGATTTGGGTTTTCTTGCATGTTTTTGTTACCTAACGACACCCCATATGTGTGTCACCATTTTAACGGATGAAACAGCAGTGCTCAACCTTTTGTTTTTTTTCAAACCCCTCCTACATGCGCAGAGGTGCTGCTCCTGGCTCGCATGTCTGATTGTGTGTGTATACTTATGACAAAAAGTGTAACAGCGACAGAAGTGCTCGAAAAAAGCTGCTCAGAATGATCGATTAATGACTTTTACCGTGCACATCAGCTCATGTTTTGCAGCTGATGTAACAGCGAGTTTCTGAGCTGGTTTGCAGCAGGTGGACTGCTGGCTGCTTGTATTCAGGGGCCATGACACAGGCTGGCTGGCTGGCTGAAATGTGTATTCTGGGCCCGGGTAAGTATACTCTTTAAGTCAGGGCCACAGCCACAGGCCAGGAGGAAGCCATTCATTACGCCGTACAGGGAAGGCAACGTGGGGAAAAACCAGCCCGACCACGTAGCACCAGCCCTGGCCATTGAGTCCTGGCCTGCCCCTCTCTTCCACTGCAGCCTCCACGCCCAGGCAACACCCACTGGCTCGCACAAACAGACTCCACACCCGTGTCCCTTTTTCTCTCTCTCTCTCTCCATCCATGCACCACCACCCCCCCGCCCGCCCTTCTCACCCCCCCTAGCTCCCGTCTGGGAAGTCCCTGCCTGGGAGGCTCAGCCGGCTCAATCTAGCCTGGTACGGAGAAAACCGGAATATTTATAGAAAAAGCTGCATCCCCTGTTCCTCCTCCTAGAGTGAGAGACGAGCTACACCCGGGGGTGGGGGGGGTGGGGATGGTGGGGATGGGAAGTAGCTTTAAGTGAATGAAAAAAAAAAAAGGATGAGGTCAACAGCACAATGACCCGGTTCCATCCGCACACTTTGGTAGGTCGTCGGTTTTCCTGTCTTCTTCCTCGACTTTACCCGAAGTTCTAGTAAAGTTTACATGACCGGCCTGCTTTTTACTGCGCCCGTCTGTCAACACGGCGAGCTGCGATCAAACCCCACAGCCCGGGAATGCGATACGTGGGTTACCACGGCTTTAAAGGGAACTAAATGTGCTAATGGCAAGGCTGGACATTTCTAACATGTGACCAGTTTAAAAAAAAAAAAGAAGAAGAAGATGATGAGCAAAATATCCACGACATTTACACACTTCCCGAACATTTATAACGTCCACATTAAAAGTCAGACCGACCGCCTCCCAGCTCCAGGTTGCAGTGTACTGGTGCCGAGGCGGCGCTAAATAGGAAGCGTATCAAAACCTATTTGTACCTCCTGTTTTCTACCGAGGCGTTTCACTGCCTGTGTTGTGTGCGCGCCGTAACGAGCATCGCTCCCCTTTTGGCCTGGTAAAAATAGTGGTGGTGGATGCGAGGGCCTTTCAGACTCTGTTATCAGCCTGCCCTGCTGTTCCTCCCACTGCCACAACCGCAGCGCCGACCACACGCTGCAGCGAGCGCATGCAGGAGCGCACACTGACACATATGTGCTTACACGCAAACACTTTTACACATGCACACACGAATAATCCACTAGCCCGTGTCAATTCAAAGTTCTGTCATCAACACACACACACACACACACACACACACACACACACGCTGGAATTCACATAAAAGCAGATAAAGGATAGGCTAACTGTGGACTTAGGGGGAATAGCCCAGTTAGTCTAAAAGAGATCCCAATAAAGACGGGCTAAATATACAAACAAATAAAACACAATCTCTCACTCTATATAGCTGTGCTCACACAAACAAAAAATGCGTACGCACTCCGGACACAAAGACTTACTCTATCACATGTGCACAGTGACAAACCGGCAATTTTTGGTGTGTGTGAAGGCTGTATGAGGGTAAATACATCTCTGTCATACTACAACCCTGCCCCCCAGAAATCTTGATTTACTTGTTTGAGTGAGTGAGTGAGTGAGGGAGTGAGTGAGTGAGTGTGTGTGGGTGGTTGAGTGAGCAAGCGTGTGTGTTTGAGTGAGTGAGCGAGTGAGCATGTGTGCGTGTGTGTGAGATAGAGACAGAGAGAGAGAGCAAGAGAGAGAGAGAATGGTTGTGTGTTGATGAAGTAATAGAAAAGGAGAATGTCACTCCCTCTAATTAACATGACCCAAATCAGCAATGGGTTTGGTTTATTGGTTTGGTTTGGCTATCAGTTTTAAAGGAGGTTCATCAGTTTAAATTTTGAAAAACCTAATCAAAAGCCATAACAGTATGATAACAGTATGATAAACCAGTCCAGTCATGTTGCGTTATTGCATGCTTGGCCACAAATCCCATAATTGACTTCTGCTAAATATCAGGACATGGTGTTGATTACTGCATGTCTCATGCATGGGCTGTGTGCATGCATTGGTCTTATTCGCTGATGGGTGCATGCCAGCAGCAGAAATGCGTCCAGCATGGGTCAGAAATGGCATTGCAGGGAATTCTGAACACAGTACATCAGTTTTATCAGGTCGTCCCTTCTTCATTTGATAGAAGGAAATCCTCTGCACACGTGGCCATTGTAACTCTAGTTAATGGCCACACCCATATTTGCATATGAAACCGGTCGTTGGTTTTGGTCGTTATGCTACTGTATTGTTAATAAGGGTGGGGACACCTGCAGTCAGGTCAGACTGAAGAGGTCACTGAGATGAGTGATGACACGTATAAACGTTGTATTCGGATGAACTGATTCAACCTTCTCTGATGTTCCTACCTGGGTTACTGAGCACGCATCAAGACATTTGACAGGCCGTTCATTTATTTCCCTTGGGAATTATCTCTGGGTAACTGCTACTCCTGTTTTTGACTTTAGTTAAAAAGTCCGCTTTGAAATCAAACCGGGTCTACAACATTCATATAAAAATGTTTGCAAATATAGAGCAGTAACCTCACTTTCAATGCAATGACAACACAAAAAGTTGTCAACTTCAGGTTCTGAAAATGAGATCCGTGTGGGTGTGCCAGTTTGTCCTTTAACAAATACTATTCATAAGGTCTGTCGAAACGAGGCAACAAATGTGAATTGGTCGCCTCACAGCAGGAGGGTCCTGGGTTCGAGCCCCGGGGTAGTCCAACCTTGGGGGTCATCCCGGGTTGTCCTCTGTGTGGAGTTTGCATGTTCTCCCCGTGTCTGCGTAGGTTTCCTCCCACAGTCCAAAGACATGTAGGTCAGGTGAATCGGACGTACTAAATTGTCCCTAGGTGTGAATGTGTATGTGTATGTGTGTGTGTGTGTGTGTGTGGGGCCCCTGTGAAGGCCTGGCGGCCTGTCCAGGGTGTCTCCCTGCCTGCCGCCCAATGACTGCTGGGATAGGCTCCAGCATCCCCGCGACCCTGAGAAGGATAAGCGGTTTGGATAATGGGTGGATGGATGGATATCTACAGCAAGCATAACTCTTGAATAGAGTCTTCAGGGTGTAAATTTAGAGAGATTCAGAGGTAAAGAGTTTTTAAAAGGTCACTTGCTAAAAAAAAAAAAAAATCATACTTCTGACAGACTCGGAACAAATTAGACCCGTGTAAAATTATTCAGTCCATTATCTTGGATCTGGATCCAAACTTAGCTAATCTCACAATGCAGGTGGGAACAGTTGACGTGCACGTTAACTACTGGAGGATAACTGCTCTTGTATCCATAAAGGTGAGCAAGGCAGAGAATGCACATATTCTTCAAATATGATATTGTTCGAAGTAATAAGCCTGCTGCTGAAGTAGCTAAAGCCACCATGAAGAACCAACGAAGACATCTGCACCACCAACGCAAGCAAAGAGCGGCCAACCCTTCTGGGTCGGCTGGCAGACTCCTAGAACCAGCCTCAACCTCCCAGGCTGCGAGAAATCCAATCTAGCCGGGGTTTCCACCCCCCCCCCCAAACCATTTTTCAAACTAAGGTCTAGGGACTAGCGCTGGTCCCGGTCCACACCCACATTGTTCAGACAATTTCTATGAGCGTCTGAATGACTTCTTTCATCACACACCAGTTTATACAACTTCAGTATGACTTCAGGACCGAGGCCAGACGTGGCTGTGGTATGACCGGGCCCGATAGCACACGCCCGGGGCAAAAGATGTAACAGCAAGTAAACAAGGGGTTTATTGGTGAAGAGATAAACAAACTTTAGTAAAACAACACCAATGTCACTGTTATTGAGAAAAGCAAAAAATAAAAAGGAGAGTGTGGAGAGGGATTCGGGGGCGAGACTAGGGAGGAAAGTCGAAACTCCGGGCCTCCTCTTCATCCTTAGCGCCCTTCAGCCCGTGTTGTGGAAACACACGATGGATTGCTTCCATCAAATTGGCCCCACAAAAACAACACAGGCCACAGCCCTCACACTACCACTCCCGCCGTACATCGTGGGCCGGAAACGCCACTGGTGCGCGTCGAGAGAAGAGTCCTATGTCGGGTTGTGTTAGTGCTGGTTCGTCTAGCGGGCTTGTTAGTTACCCGGTTCAGGTTTTGTCAACAGAGCTGTTGGGCGGGCCGGTTTTGGCAGTTGTGTTATCAAAATGGAGGTCTGACCTCTATGATCACAGCTGTGTGTCTCTGCAGAAGGTATCCTGAGGACAGTATCTTCTGCTCATCCTCCATCTTTATACTACTTACTACATAGTTAGCCTGTACTGGGAATTGTGCTGGTGCCATTACTATCAGATGGTCAAAAAATCAATTTCCTAGAAAACGGATTGTGTAATAGGAAAAAAAAAGAAGAAAAAATGCTGTTGGAAGAAATGAAGCAGATTTATTCATTTCATTCTACCGAGGCCAGGTTGTGGGCAGAGGAGGGGAGCGGGGCAGCAAGTGTGAGGGACCATTATTCCATTGTGACGGCATTTTCCACTGTCCTGCCAGTTTTACCGGGTCCCTGATCCTGTTTTGAAATTCCCGTCCTCTTTCTGTGTGTGTGTGTGTGTGTGTGTGTGTGTGTGTGTGTGTGTGTGTGTGTGTGTGTGTGTGTGTGTGTGTGTGTGTGTGTGTGTGAGTGAACCAGTGGGGTGGTACTGCCTGCCCCAGTAGCAATGATGGTTCCCAGCTCCAAACTTAACCCAATTGTTGTTCCCTGGGAATAACAGAGGAAGCCACTTCTCCCTGCAGCTAAGACATCTGCTACCTTTTACAGACCATACACATTCACACAGGACAGAGCACATTAACATACATTAGACTTGCCCTTCAGCGAAACACACTGTCCTCATCATCTCAGCCTAAACATACCTACCATGAGACGGCTGAGCAGAGTCCCTCTCTCTCTCTCTCTGTGCATGTTTTCCCAATGTCTCCCACCCCTACACCCTGTACCTTATACTGTACATACGCACACTGCACAGCATGCCGGGATACAATCGGCTTTTATCAGTGGCTCTGTGTGCTCCACACGTACACAGCAAATTTATCTCTTCCCTACAATGTTTACAGCGATACACCTGCATCCCCACGTCTATCTCGTACCCCTACAGTCCCGCCGCGCCTCCCTCCCCACAGCCAAACACTCCTCCCTATCTACCTGCAGCATCTCTATGATGCTCCACTGTTATGGGAAGCTGGTACAAACACACCGGTCAGAGGTGTTGTTGTCGGGTCCAGTAACTCTTTAGCAACCGGTCTCTATTCCTGATATTACAAATGTACCACTTGTGCTATTCCGTCGATGGCGACAGGACGAGACTGTCAAACTTGGATGACTTATAATGACTTACATTGGTAGAGGCTAAAAAAAAAACAACCCTCCATCTCTCTGATATACGTTACGGAGAAACCGAATGTGGTTTTCTGTAGGGTTGGGGTTCAACGGCCTTTTATCGCACCTGAATCCAGTATCGAATCTGCTTATCAAATCCGAATCCATTCAAACCCCACATCAAGCCTTTTTGGTAACCTGAAATAAAACCAACTGTTTTTTCCTCCCACCCCTTTTTCTCCCCAGTTGTATCCGGCCAATTACCCCACTCTTCTGAGCCGTCCCGGTGACTGCTCCACCCCCTCTGCCGATCCAGGGAGGGCTGCAGACTACCACGTCTCCTCCGATACATGTGGAGTCGCCAGCCGCTTCTTTTCACCTGATAGTGAGGAGTTTCACCAGGGGGACGTAGCACGTGGGAGGATCACACTATTCCCCCCAGTTCCCCCTCCACCCTGACTGACCAGAGGAGGCGCTAGTGCAGCGACCAGGACACATACCCACATCCAGCTTCCCACCTGCAGACACGGCCAATTGTGTCTGTAAGGACGCCCGACCAAGCCGGAGGTGACACGGGGATTCGAACCGGCGATCCCTGTGTTGGTAGGCAACGGAATAGACCGCTACACTACCCGGACGCCCCAGAAGTAAATAAAATTAAGCGCGCTGCCTGTTTGGGCAAAGCCGTATCAACATGACATCAACACCAGTTGAATTCACAGTAAAGCTTTAACAACCTTCTTACTATATAATATTTATTATCTATTTATTACTCCATAGCAACTGACTGAAGCTGTAGAACAAAGCTCTGGATTTCGGGGGTTAAATAGTTAAATAAGAGATTTGTTTAAGTCAATGCTTATCGAATACGGACATTTGATCAGCTCAGAACCAGTCCCAAAAACAGACCTGGCTACCAAACCCCTACCTAGGTTTTCTATCAGGGGAGGATGCTCGTGTACATCCATGGGCTTGGTCTATAAGTTGAGATGGTGGGGTGGTGCACATGCTCTGTTCTCGTGTCCGTCTGTGTCGTGTCAATGCACATCCCATCAATTAAGTGTGCGGTTGTCATTCACTTATATTTTATGACATTGCAGGCAACAGGCGCTCTAAGAGCAGCAAAGTCACTACTAGCCAGTGGGATTGTAATGGATACTGAATCAAGAAGTACTGTGCCATCCTGGACCGGTATGACTGGGGCGACACAGGATGACCTGGCCTACCTGAGGAAATGCTGATGCAGGGTTTGTGTATATACTAAGGAGGTATAGACAAACAATCTAAGGTTACCCTATGAATATGGACTGAGAACAATAATCAACTGAATGTGTGTGTGTGTGTGTGTGTGTGTGTGTGTGTGTGTGTGTGTGTGTGTGTGTGTGTGTGTGTTCCAATACAGAAAACACAAACATTTAGTCTCCTGTATTCATTTCCCCCTGTTTCTACGGGTTGTTTTGTCCTCCCTTCTGTGCTAGTCTTCACTCCCTTTGCCGAGAGGCAGATAGATGAGAACAGAGAGGAGAAGCATGGCAGGAGAGAGAATGTGAGGTAGGAAAAGAGACAGCTGGGGAAGCTTCACACATGGCAGCCTTGAGAGGAAAGAAGACAGAAATTCCTACTCCTCTGAGAGCCCCCCCCCTTGAACGCACGCACACACACACACACACACACACCCTCCTCTTCTCCCTAGTAGGACCTCCCTGCAGTCCAGACTGCTGTCAAACAAGAAGTGCTCCGTCGAGGATAAACCAATTGGCTCCCCCATTACTTGCGCTTCCCAGCCAGGTTCAAGCCCGCTAGCCTCCGCCAGCGCCTTTGAATAAAAGGTCTGCAGACCTGCCCCCTTCCACCGCATGTGTTGATATTACTGGAAGATTGTTTAGTTGCGTTGTCAGTGCACACAGACATAATGAAGCGCTTTTGTTTACCCTGATCTGTCACACTGTGATAGCCGCATCTGGACAGGCTATCTTTGGAAGCCCAGAGGAAAAGAAAAAAAACAGGGAAGGCTGGGTATGTTTTGGTGTCCATGTGGTGAGGGTAGACGTGCAATCTCTTAAAATCTCCGTGTGTGTGTGTGTGTGTGCGTGCATACACGTCTCACAACTGAGAGCATCCGTATCTACTGTGTGTGTCCTTGAGTGTCTGGCTGTGCATAGGGCTACAAACTAATGGTTATTTTCATAACTGATTAATCGATCGTTTTTTTTTTAATTAACTGATTAATTATCAAGTCTGTTAAAAGTCGAAAATACTGATGAATGCTTATCTTAACTTTCCAGGGTCCAAAGTCAGGTCGTAAAACTGTTTACTTAGTCTGGTCTGCGCAACATCCAAAAAAAACCTCTCAAGTATTCATTTCATAATGATATAAATCAGAGGAAGCCAAGCAAATCTTAGCATTTATGAAACTGCAACCAACAAATGTTTGGTATTTTTACTTGATGAATGACTCAAACGATTAACAGGCTTCCAAAATTGTACTGGATTAATTTTCTGTTGACCGGCTAATCGTTTCAGTACTAGTGCAGCAGGCTGTATGTAGCATGCACTGTGTCTGCATTTGTGTGAGCATCGGTGAGTGTGTATTGATGTGTGCATGTTGTAAAATTGCTCTGTAGCTCAAGGGGCTAAGCAGGTCACAAACAATGCCAAGTTATATAAGATGTAATATAATATAGGATGTGCCTTCTTAATCCCCGTGGGGAAAGCTTCCACTTCCGGTGTGGGAAGAAGGCAGCGCAAATTCACGTTTGCAGCGGCATCACGCAGTACAGTCGATGCTGTGTCTTTGTTCATGTGTGCATCTAAATTTGTCTTCATTTGATGGCTGGGGGAGCTGGCGTTGGATTGGCTGGGAGAGCTTGGTCTGTTGTGTCCTGTGGGCCCAGGGACTACGGCCGTGCCCGGAGCTGTGCCCGAAGAGGTAACACCGAGGGCGGTCTGGCGGCGGCCTCACCTAGCCTTGACTGTGTTTTTAGTGTCGTCGTGTGGAGCGCGGCGAAGTGTGTCGAAGGTGTCTGGTTGGGAGAGCTGGCGTTGGATCGGCTGAGGAAGCCTGGTCTGCTGTGACCTGCAGGCCCAAGGACCACAGCCCTGACCGGAGCTGCACCCAAAGAGGACACACTGAGGGCAGTCTGACTGGACATAGAAGCGGGACAGGCTAAGCTAACTGCTAGCCCATGCATACCAGCAGTTCTGACAGTCATCCTGGCTGGCATTCGTTCTCTGGACAGGGATTTTTTTTTATTAGTTTAGATATATATGTTAGTTTGGATGTATGTGTTCTTGTATTTCTTGGATATATGTTTTTGTTTTTGTGTTGCGCTGCTGTGGGCTTGAGGAAATGACATTTCGTTTCATTTCATGTGCGCAAGTGCATGAAATGAAATGACAAAGTGTTTCTGATTCTGAAATTCATCCTCTGCATTTAACCCATCCCAACACACACTGTAGCTAGGAGCAGCGGGCAGCCGCCGTGCAGCGCCCGGGGACCAACACCAGTTCGTCCTGCCATGCCTCGGTCAGCGGCACAGACCTATTAGTAGTAGTAGTAGTAGTAGTAGACCTATGAGTATTAACCTATCCATGTCTTTTGATGGTTCATGGGTTTGATTCCTACTAGAAACACCAACACTGAAAACTCATGAGATGTTTGGATGAAAGTGTTTGCCAAAAGGCACAAGTCAAGTATTGTATTAAGTGAACTGATGACGTGTCACGATGGACATGGTTGCAGACCTGTAGCAGTGTCCCGTGGATGTGGTTGTGCTGCATCTGCGGTCCAGGCTGTAAAGGAAGTTCCTGTAGTAAATTGCTGATGGTGGGGAGGACCTGGGTGACCAGCACAAATGGAACAAGAGCACGAGCCGCCATCTCCCGGGTCCGGTACACAGCAGAACGACCACATCTGGACACACAAACACACATAAATGCAACATTAACATCAAAATAAGCAACCACAAACACCTCTTTTGAACATGAAACACAACCATGAACACCATCATGCAGAGCAACTACAGACGCAAACTCACCTCACCCACCCAGACCTTCTAATCTATCTTTAAAACAATCTGGGTACTTTGCAGTCAGTGGAAATTGGTATTGTTATCCTCACGCTTGCCATGTCATTTCAGTCTTGTGTAACCTGACATTCCACATTTCCGATATGCTGAACCGGTCTTAGCAGAGCCAGCAGGGCAATTTGTCCCTTTTAAATAGCTGATGGATCCTTTTAAACTTACAATCAAAATTCCTTGTCAAAAATAAATTCTTGGGCCAAAGAGATCTTTTGTTCATATTCCCAGAAGGCAAACAGGGTAAAACTTGTTTGAGAGTAACGCTTCTAGGACTATAATGGGATGCTATTTTTAAGTATGAATTACATAAGAGGTCACATATTTACGTACACACGCACACACACACACACACCTAATTATAAATCAATAATAATAATAATAGTAATAATACATTTTATTTATACAGCGCTTTTCAAAATACTCAAGACGTTTTGCTTAAGTAAGAATAAAAACATAAAAACAATACATCAAAAACATAAAACATAACATTAAACACACATTAAAAGCAATTCTGAAAAGGTGAGTTGTGATTAATGATTTGAATATGGGCAGATCGGTGAAGTCTCTGATGTGTTTGGGGAGAGGGTTACAGAGGGAGGAGGCAGCTATGGAGAAGGCTCTGTCGCCTCAGGTCCGGTGCTTGGGCCTGAATGGTGGAGACGGGAGGTTGACGTCGGCGGAGCGAAGGCTGTGGGAAGGAGTGTGGTGGTCGGTGAGGTAGGAGGGGGCCTGGCTATGAAGGGCTCTGTGAGTGAGGTGAAGGACTTTGAATTGGATTTATTGTGGGACAGGGAGCCTGTGGAGGGTCTAGACAACAGGGGTGATGTGGTCACGGGAGATGGTGAGCAGGTGGGCAGCAGATTTCTGATTGTACTGGAGTTTGTTGAGGATTTTGGATGATGAGCCATAGAGAATGCTGTTGCAGTAGTCAATTCTGGATGTGATGAAGGCATGGATCAAGATTTCAGCAGCAGAGGAAGAGAGTGATGGGTGGAGATGAGCTATGTTTTTAGGTGGAAAAAGGCAGTTCTGGTGATTTGATTGATGTTGTGCTCAAAGGAGAAGTTGATGTCGAAAATGATTCCAAGGTTGTGGATGTGTGGGGAGGGGGACAGAGTGGAGTTATTGATAGTAAGGCATAAGCTGTGGGTGGTTTTGGTAAGAGATTTGGGACAGATGATTATCATGTCAGATTTATCACAATTTAGTTTGAGGAAGTTGGCTTGCATCCATGATTTGATTTCAGTGAGGCAGTTGATCAGACTGGAGTAAGTTGTAGTGGTAATGACTTTAGTGGAGATGTAGAGCTGGACGTCATCGGTGTAACAGTGGCGGCTGGGACCGTGATGACACATGATGTTGCCAAGGGGGAGAATGTAAAGAATGAACAGGAGAGGACCAAGCACCGAACCCTGGGGGATGTCTTGGGACAAAGGAGTGGTGACGGAGATGCAGTTGTTGATGCTAATGGACTGCTGTCTGTTTGTGAGATATGACTTTAACCAGGAGCGGGCAGTACCAGTGATGTTGAGGGAGGATTCAAGGTGGGAGAGAACAATGGTGTCGTTGATGGTATCAAAAGCTGCAGTGAGGTCGAGGAGGACGAGAATGCTGAGGGGGCCTGATTCTGTGGAGAGGAGGAGGCCATTAGTGACTTTTAGAAGGGCTATTTCTGCGCTGTGAGCGGAAACCAGATTGAGATGGTTCGAACAGTTTGTTGGAGATGAGGTGGGCTTTGAGCTGGGAGGTGACACCACGTTCCAGTATTTTTGACAGAAAGGGGAGACTGGAGATAGGCTGGAATTTACTCACGACATCAGGGTTGATTCCAGGATTTTTGAGGGTGGTGGGTGACAGCAGCCATTTCAAGTGTATGGGGGACTAAACCAGAGCTGGAGGAGGAGTTAATGATTTCTGTGATAAGTGAGGAGATAGCTGGGAGACAGTCCTTAGCTAGATTGGATGGGAAGGGATCCAGAACACAAGTGGAGCTTCTCATTCCTACCATAAAGTGGGACAGCTCCATTGGGGACACAGGGGAGAACTTTGACAGGAGCTGAGTGGTGGTGGGGGGATGGTCAGGTTGGTGTCAATTTTAGTTTGGAAAAATTAAAGGAAAGAGTTGCACTTGTTAACTGTGAAGGAATTGGAGGAACTGTCACTGGGTTTGAGAAGTTTGTTTATTGTGGAAAAGAGAGCCTTGGGGTTGGTGGAGCCAGAGTGGATGTGGTGTGAGTAGTAGGTGGACCGGGTTGTAATGAGAGCGTCTTTGTATTTTTGAAGGTAGTCTAACTTCCCAGTGCAGACCATGAAAAGTGTGCCTTTCAAGCAGAGTTGAAACAACTTAAAAGATGAAATCTAATCAAATTAATTGTCTAACTACCCAGAAGAAAAACAAAAAAATCCCATTTTGAGTTTATCCAAGAAAGATCTCTCTCTTTTCTTTCTCTCTCCATCTTTCTGATAGTACAGTGTGTACAGGTGACTGAAAATATTGCCAGTCACCCTGAGCACAGGCTAAAATTAGCCTTGTTTACAAGCTGATAGTCTTTCCTTCTCTCATGTCATAACACTGTCATGGCTGCTACAGCGGAGGTCAAGACCAAGACTTGAATGAGAGGGGGCGAGGAGGGGGTGAGAGAGCTACAGAGAGGCAGAGATAGAGAGAGATAAAGACAGAGAAAGTGTGTCTTCTCTTGACAGAGCACAACTGTTAGCACATAACAGTCTGAAGATTATCCTCGCCACACTTCTGTTTATGTTAAGGTCAAGTTTGAAAAAATCCCAAAATAACCTAGCTGTAGTGCTATATTCACCAAATGCTGGCAGACTTCGAAGTCTTGAAAGTATTCAGAGTGAGAAACAGCACTGGTAAACAACCAAACAAGAAAACAAAAACAAAAAAACAAAACAAAAGAAAAAAAACTGGAAAGCAAACCTAATATAAAAATGTCCATGAGCTAATGTCAACAAACCAGGGTGACAGGATGGGACTGACTGACTTGTAAGTCAAGTCAATTCAAGTCAAAAACAACACGAATACACTCGCACATACACAGAGAAAAACTCCCCCAGGGCTAGCCACTGCCCCACCCACTGGTTCTGCTAAAATAATAAAATACATATAGTAAATGTTCCCATACTATGTGTACATGCTATACGCATACATTAATATGCACCTAGAGCAAGTTGTTTGAAGATAAGTAAAAAGAGATGCCTTAAAGTGATGAAAGGAAGTAATATAATCTAATTGAATTGGGCAGGTTGTTACAATCAGATGGAGCTTTGAATTTAAAGGCACATCACCCAATTTCTTTAGAAATTCTAGGAACAAACTAAAAAGGATGCTCAGTATGCCTTGGACTATACGTTGATGAAAGCCACTTTATTTGACATTGTATTCTTACAATGAATGTGTTCTCTGCATTTAAACCATCCTATTGTATAGGAACAGTGGGCAGCTGCAGCGCCCGGGGACCAACTCCAGTTCTTCTTCCCATTGCCTAGGTTAGGGGCACAGGCAGGCGTATTAACCCTAACACGCATGTCTTTTTGGTGGTGGGAGGAAACCGGAGCACCCGGAGGAAATCCACGCAGACACGGAGAGAACATGCAAACTCCACATAATAAGGACCTGGGACAGCCTGGGGTTCGAACCCTGGACCTTCTTGCAGTGCGGCCAACAGTGCTAACCACTGGGCCACCGTGCCGCCCAAGGAGCCTGACAGTGAATTTTCTGGGTTGGCTTTGACACCATAACTAAACAAGTAATGGTTCCTGGTGATGACACTATGCTTGAGGGATTAACTGTGAGATGGAGAGGGTCACCACCTTTGTGCAATGGGGTAACTATGGTTCATTTCAAAATGGATGGAACTTCATATGTAGATAAAGATAAATTAAATAAATCACACAGAGGATATGCCAGAACATGAGAGGCAAGCTTGATGAACTTAATCTCTAAACCATCTGGACCAGCACCACTACCTGAGCTTAGCTCACAAATAACCTGCTGAATATCAACTGGAGGAATCTTCTAACGGAGCAGAAGCTACCACATTTAGAGTTATTCAGTGAAATATCAAAACAGGTAAACATCAGAAAGTCGTGAACTGCAGACAGAGGAAAAGTTCTGGCTGAAGGCACTAGCAATTATAAAGGGATCATTAACAACTTCATTATCAACTCTAATGTGAGTAGTAGAGCGTTTCATAGATTTATTGATTACACTGTTGATTCTGTTCCAAAACTGCTTAGGATTATAAAAAATCATTAGCTAAGGAGTCTTTTTAATATTGGATTTAGCATCTCTTGTTTTGGCAGGATAAGCGGTTTGGATAATGGATGGATTTCTTGTTTTGGTTGTATATATATTCCTTAAACATGTATATGCATTCAAAGCAGCAGAATACTTTGTCGAGCGGTATTTTTGCCAGGCCTAATCTCTCTGTTTAAGGAGACTTATAAGAGCGCCATTAATCCAAGGCACACAAGCACAGGCTACGTACAGTACACAAAGTATATGGTAAAGAATAATGAAGACTTAGAGGAAAGGTGTGTGTGTGTGTGTGTGTGTGTGTGTGTGTGTGTGTGTGTGTGTGTGTGTGTGTGTGTGTGTGTGTGTGTGTGTGTGTGTGTGTGTATCACTGGCTATTTGGAGGGCCCATGACAGCATCAAAGCTGGGTAGTTTACGAGTATTGAGGCCAAATAAGCAGCCTGCTTAGTTCGGCGGTGGAAAATCCAGCGGCAGGTTCCAGAGCAAAGTGAAGGGAATGTCCATCCATCACCACAATGGAATGCCGGGATGAGAACAGTGTTTACTTTTTTGGCATTGGCATGAAGGGGGATGATGTGTTTATACACACACACAAAATAACCACACAAACTTAACTCTTAGTACCCCATGCATATATGGCACCTGCAAACTCTGCGGCACTTTATCTCTTTAGATATTCATTTAGTATACAGTTAATGGGATTACTTGATGAATTGAGCGTACGCTTACTTTTGTGTCTGCATCAGGGTATATGTTTACAACTGGGCCACTGTACAAATGAGGTTCCTCACAGACAATCTAAAGACTCTGAAACACATACATACATTATAATCTGATGTGATGATGCAATACAAACAACACGTCTGATACACAACGCTTGCAAGAACTACACCACATCTGAACCAGGCCTGGACTGTGTCTGCAAGAAATGGAAGGGCTAGAGAGTGTGCGTGTGTGAGCGAACGTCAAAGGGTTAAAAAGATGAGGAGGCAAGCGGAGAGAGTGCTTTTTAAAACAACAAGTCAACTGTCAACAAATGCTCCTCCACCTGCTATGGGCATGCCTCCCTAAACGGACACACAAGCGGACAGACATACAAACAGTCGAGCGGAGAGACAACATCTTGCATTCCTGAGCGCCTGACACGTGTGCACGTTAAACTTATCTGCAGAAGCGAGCAGGCGGGCGGGCCTGTGAACACAGAGAGGCGCATAGACACAAGCGCTTACACACATGCGTGTATAGGAGGACATACTAGAAACACACACAATTACACAGTCACACCTCTTACAACCAACTCCACATCCATTTGTCTCCTCCCATCGCCCTTCCAGTACCACTTGGTTACCATATGTTAACTATCAGGGCTAATTTGTCCCATTAAAACTCTTTGCAGAGGAAATGACAGCTTGGAAGGGTGTAATTTTAGAAACAGGGCCGTCCCTGGCTGTCCCCATGGGGTCAGGAGGCAGACTGGTGACTGGCAGGACGAAGGCTCATCTGGGCCTCATTTTGAAGGTCTGGCGGCCTAGTTTCCTCCAAACCAGCACTGTATGTGTTAGCAAAAACAAGCCTGCTATGAGCCACGATGGTGTTTGTCACTAAGGAACTACGAAGCGAGCACAGCTTGGGCCCGAAATGTGGTTCGGGCTGATGTAAATATTGATCCTGGGGCTGGTCATCATGAAACGACGCTCATTTTAGGTCATCAACAAGCGATCAGAAGGTAAAGAATGGCTCAAATTTGCTGGCACATTTGAATTTTCTGTTGAATTATGGGCTCTGCCCTGCTCTGAGCTTTCCAGAGGCCTGATATATGAGACAAGAGAGAAGGGGAAAGAAAGAGTGATGTCTGGTGTGGATAACACAGGAGATAAATCACACTTTGGACCTGTCAATAGGCCGGGGGGGGGGGGTGAGAGACAGAGAGACACAGAGAGACGGGGGGGGGGGCAACGGGAGAGCGAGATAGAGAGATAGAGGGAGGGAGGGAGAGAGAGAGAAACAAAGGGATAGAGAGAGGGAGAGGGAGAAAGAGAAAGAGCAAGCAAGAAAGAGAGAGCGAAAGAGAGAGGGAGGAGGGGAAAAGAATGGTGGGAAAAGAAAAGGCGAAAAACAATGATGGAGAAAAAGAGAGGGACCAATAAAGGAAAATAAAAGAAAGTACGGGAAAGAAAGGAAGAGAATGTAAACCGACAACGGAGAGGAAGAGACTGGAAGAGAGCGGGAGAGAGGAAGCGAGAGGAAGAGCGAGGGAGAGAGACTGCTCCCCAGACATATAGTAGAGATATAGCTGGTTGAACTATACATGGAACGCCCACCACCACATATGACAAATGTGTCTAGTCATTATCCTCCATCTCTCTCCCTCTTTCTCCCTGTCATCATCACATCCAGGTATGACGCATATACAGGCCGAGCGCCGGAAAGAATGCCATAGATCAGAAAGAGAAAGATGTGGAGATGGAGAGTGCAATGCCACGATGATTTACAGGGGAGAGACGGACAAAACAGTGTGTGTGTGTGTGTGTGTGTGTGTAGGTGTGTGTGTGTGTGTGTGTGTGTGTGCGCGAAACAGTCATCAGCCTCCCCAGACACATCCACACACACCTTGGGGAGATGGGAGTGTGTGTGTGTACGCGGGCATGTTTGTGTGTGCGAGACAGTCATCAACCTCCCCAGTCACGTCCACACACGCCTTGGGGAGATGGGAGTGTGTGTGTATGTGTGAGACAGTCATCTGTGTGTGTGTTGGGGGTGGCTGGGGGGGGGGTGGTGGTGAGGGGGGTGAGGGCAGAGAAGCGGGGCTGGAGCCAAGGCAGTCAGAGCCGTACTAAATTTAACATCTCCAACATGTGGGCTTCATTTGGGGTGGATGTGCGCTCTGCATACCTACAGAGACGGGGAGCAGCAGCCTGCTCGCCTGTCAACAATACTCACCCGCACGGGCGTGCTGACTGATTCCCATCACAGCCGCCCCGCGTTTCGCTTCCAGCGTGGCTCTTCAGCCACGTTTGTCCGTCGATGTTGTGTTTCCACAGCAGAGGAAAACTACATCGCACTACAGGGGGCACCATCACCGGGCGTTTGGAAAGCGGCGACGAACGGCCGGCGAAGGGGCACGCGGGAGACGGGGAAGGTTTCGGCTAACGGCGGCGATGTGCTGCGTCTAATCACGAGGTCCCCAGGTATCCGCTCGGATCATCTTTGGCGACTCACTCAGCGATATCGCTTCCGCGCTCTGGGCGTCGTCGCCAAGAGGCCCGTACGTCGGCAGCACCGACCCTCCTCTGCGAGGAGAGGGAACCGTGTGACTGCAGATGGAAGAATGCACGCAGAAGACGTCATCTCCAGCGACACCAGCCAACACACCAGGCGAGCTCCGCCAGGGCTGAGGCTCGCATGGAGAAACCATTAGATGGCGTCTGCCATCGGCGGACGGCAGCAACACGTGCATACGCAAAGGGGGGGGGGGACACACAAACACACATGCGGACGAGCGTCGACGCGTAGCCGCGCGCTAATAACACTGAGAAAAAGGGGGCAAAAAAAAAACCATGCAAGGACACAAACACCCTGCACAACACAGACGGGCCGACACACACCGGTGGGCATGTCCGCTCATATGAGCACATGTAAACTCTTAAGTGGTTATCTCATCAGTCACACAGCATTCCAACCTCAAGGTCCGGGCCTCGGCTTTTTCCAAAACTTGTTTGGTTCAATAACAGTCATTATGCGCTCAGTTGGCTTCTCTGTAAATGTTCATTATTTTAATGCTTTTCACACCTTTAACAACTTCGAGGTCTTTAAAAAAAAAACAAAAAAAAAAACAAACAAACTCAGAACAATGAATCTTGTAATGTATTTCTCCATTACCCACGACATGAATGAAGCCGGATTTTATCGCGCTTACTTCAAAATGTGAATTAAAAAGTTCCATGTAGCCGACACATACCTGCACGGCATTCTCAACATATTTTGGGCTGGGTTATCTTTTACGGAGCGTCGATTCTCCGATTGTGGGATTTCAAGGCCCTCGGCTGAGTTACTCGGAAGAGAACGATCCGCAATCCTGATATTCACACAAGTATTACGAGTCCCAGCCGATATGAGGCTGTGTGAACACACGGGGGTTGTATTTCTATGTGTCTTGGCCTATAGGGGGGGAAATATTCTTCCCTGCCACTCCTCGCCAAATAATCTCTTCTAGCCCATTTTCCTTAGCCAGGGAAAATAACACTCCCATTCCTAGGGGTAAAAGGTGCACCTGACATCTCCAAGACAGAGGGGATGACCCGTCACGGTGCACGTCTCCTCACCTTGCCCTCCTACATAATGACGGAGACCCTTGTCTGTCTGTGTTCTGCGCTGTCGAACCTATTGGAGCAGCATGTACGTCATCATGGATCAGGATCACAAACACTTTGTCTTTTCATTTCATGTACTTGCGCACAGGAAATGAAATGACACATTGTTTCCCCCAGCTCACAGCAGTGCAACACAAAGACAAAAACACAACCAAAAACTACAAGAACACACATACAGCCAACATAACACATATATCTGAACTAAAAAGAAAACCACCGTCGAAGGGAACGAACGCCAGCCAGGATGACTGTCGGAACTGCCGGTCTGCATGGGCTAGCAGTTAGCTTAGCCTGCCCCGCTTCCGCATCCTGTCAGACCACCCTCGGGTGTTACCTCCTCGGGTACAGCTCCAGGCAGGCCCGTGGTCCCTGGGCCCACAGGACACAGCAGACCAAGCCCTCTCAGCCGATCCAGCGCCAGCTCGCCCAGCCATCAAACAAAGACAAACTTAGACGCAGACATGGACAAAGACACTGCATGGATGGTACTGCGGGAGACCGCCGCAAATGTGAATTTGTGCTGCCATCTTCCCACACCGGAAGTGGTTAAAAGATGTCTTTTTTTACAATATAAGGAAAAAAAGGTGTGTGTGTTGTTGTGTGTGCGTGCGTGGACCATGGGATGTCTAGACTCCATTGGCATTTGCAGGTTTTCGTAGGTGTAGCGAAGGAACATGTTCCAATAATATTTGTGCGTTCATCCGACTCAGCGATGTGAAAAATGTGTCCCGCTCACACCAGTTTTCCCAGTCGCCTGCTCCGGTCTCGCTCAGACAATCAGCTCACGGAGACCAGATAAGACAACCGAGAATAAACATGGAAAACTGGGACACAAAATGACACGCAAACAAAAACAAACAGAATAACAAGAGCCACACAAAGACAAACAAAGGCACATACATACACACAGACTGCCCAAAACACAATGAGACACACAAGCAAAGTGAGAGAGACAAACACTGTCAGACAGACACACACACACACATGCACGCATGCCAGCAAATATTTAGTATGTGCCAAGAATTGGGAGGGTGCAATTCTGCAAAAGGGTGTCAATAACAAAGAACAATACAAAAAGACATAGTGGGATGACATAAAGGACAACAAGACACCCGCACAAAAAATGCTGCCTTTTGCTTTTGTGTGTATTCACACAGACACACACACACACAGATTTGACTTTCAAAGGGAAACGTCACTGTTTTTCAAGTTTATCTCCACATATCGGCCCTCAGCTATGCTCACTATAGGATGGCAGCATTTCACTGAGGACGGGTTCAGAATTTGCTCACTGGGGATTTCCGACCCACGAGAAACACAAGACCTCTGTCTGCCTTGATTCTCAGTCATGCCTGCAGGGGGATGAAACTTAAAGCGGGTACGAGTCAACACAATACACATCCACCATACACAATACACATCCACCAACAGACTCCTTCTACTAGATTGCGAAAATTTGTATAATGTAAAATACAAAGGGCGTCTGGATGGTGTAGCAGTCTATTCCGTTGCCTACCAACATGGGGATCACCGGTTCGAATTCCCCTGTTACCTCCAGCTTGGTCGGGCATCCCTACAAACACAATTGGCTGTGTCTATGGGTGGGAAGCCGGATGTGGGTATGTGTCCTGGTTGCTGCACTAGCACCTCCTCTGGTCGGTTGGGGCAGCTGTTCAGGGGGAGGGGGAACTGGGGGGGAATAGCGTGATCCTCCCACGCACTACATCCCCCTGGTGAAACTCCTCACTGTCAGGTGAAAAGAAGCAGCTGGTGACTCCACAGGTATCGGAGGAGGCATGTGGTAGTCTGCAGCCCTCCCCGGCTCGGCAGAGGGGGTGGAGCAGCGACTGGGATTGGCTCAGAAGAGTGGGGTAATTGGCCAAGTAAATTTGGGAGAAAAAGGGGGACATTTAAAAAATTTTTTTTACTATTAACCGTGTTCTCTAGAGCTCCTTTATTCATTTTCTCTATCCTTTCTGTGTAAGCAACCTGTTATAAGTTGGCTGATGGCAGTTTTTCCCTTAGTTTTATGACAGTGTTGAAGACCATATCATTAACATCAACCGTTAGGGTGTTATCTAACATTATACACATAGGTTTTTTTTTTTTATGTCAACCTACAGATTTCTGGGATCCACAATCTTCCAGGACCTAAGGTGGGCACCAACATAGACACAATCATCAAAAAGGCCTAGCAGAGGATGTACTTTCTCCACCAGCTCAGGAAGTTCAATCTACCTCAGGATCTGCTGATTCAGTTCAACACTGCAATAATCCAGTCTATCCTCTGCACATCCATCACTGTCTGGTTTGGATCGGCCACCAAACAGCACAGAGACAGACTACAACAGACAGTTAAGTCTGCCGAGAAAATCGTTGGTGCCAACCTGCCCTCCATTCAGGACTTATACACCTCGAGAGTCAGGAAACGGGTTGACAACATCACTGCAGACCCATCACACCCTGGTCACAACCTGTTCCAACTCCTCCCCTCTAGTAGGAGCTAAAGAGCACTGGTTGTCATTCAAATGAACCCTTAACACTGTCAAATAAATCCAACCATTTTGTATATACTGTACTGCACTGGGGTGGTTTGCAGCTGAGTGTGAAATGGCCAGGAGGAAAGTCAGCACCTTCAAGTCTGAGGCCATGGTTCTCTACTGGAAAATGGTGGATTGCTCCCTCCGGGTTGGGGGATGAGTTGTTGCCTCAAGTGAAGGAGTTCAAGTATCTCAGAGTCTTTTTCACAGGTGAGGGTAGGATGGAGCGGGAGACTGACAGGCGGATTGGTGCAGCATCAGCAGTAATGCAGACGTTGTACCGGACCGTTGTGGTGAAGAGGGAGCTGAGCCGGAAGGCAAAGCTCTCAATTTACCAGTCAGTCTTCGTTCCAACCCTCACCTATGGTCATGAGCTTTGGGTAGTGACCAAAAGGGCAAGATCGTAGATACAAGCAGTTGAAATGAGTTTCCTCCATAGGGTGTTTGGGCTCAGCCTTAGAGATAGGGTGAGGAGCTCGGACATCTGGAGGGAGCTCTGAGTAGAGTTGCTGCTCCTTCACATCAAAAGGAGCCAATTGAGGTGGTTCGGGCATCTGATTAGGATGCTTCCTGGGCGCCTTCCTTTGGTGGTTTTCCGGGCATGTCCAACTGAGAAGAGACCCTGAGGCAGACCCAGAACTCACTGAAGGGACTACATGTCCAATCTGGCCTGGGAACACCTTAGGATCCCCCAGGAGGAGCTGGAGGGCGTTGCTGGGGAGAGGGACGTCTGGAGTGCCCTACTTAGCTTACTGCCACCACGACCCGACCTCGCAGAAGTGGCTGATGATTAGATGAGATGTACTGTACATTGTAAGTATACTGGTACGCCCGGTCATGTCCATCTACCTCAGACATGTATGTAAGTAACCTGCTAACATCTATTTCAGCATCTCTGATATATTCCCTGCACCATCACACTTTATCACCTCTTATAACGCCTGTATAAGTCAATCCTTGTGTATATATCTGAAGATTGCTGTATTGTAGTGTTGTTATTCTATGTTAAGTACACTGAGAGAGCCACGAAACCAGAGCCAAATTCCATGTTTGTGCAAACCTACATGGCCAATAAACATGATTCTGATTCTGATGTTTTTGTGTACAATTAACTTTCTAATTCTGCCTTGTGGCCTACAACAGAACATGATTAGTTGAGAACGTAACAATGTCTCATAATATCAGGTCATTGCAACAGCTCTGAGGGAGGAGCTCAGACCGCAGGGTTCACAATGAATTCTGGGTATTTATTGTAACAACAGCCAAATCTAGTCAGAACTTGACTGTAAACACAAAAATGCCATTTTTTTTCAGTCAATATTAGATTATTTTTTTTTGCTTATAAATTCAGGTAACGGCCAAGGTTTCACCCCCCCCCCTTTCTCCCCAATTGTACTTGGCCAACAACCCTGCTTTCCGAGCCGTCCCGTCGTTGCTCCACCCCCTCTGCCGATCCGGGGAGGGCTGCAGACTACCACATGTCTACTCCGATACATGTGGAGTCACCAGCCGCTTCTTTTCACCTGATAGTGAGGAGTTTCACCAGGAGGACGTAGCGCATGGGAGGATCACGCTATTCCCCCCAGTTCCCCCTTCCCCCTGAACAGGTGCCCCGACCGACCAGAGGAAGCGCTAGTGCAGCGACCAGGACACATACCCACATCCAGCTTCCCACCCGCAGACACGGCCAATTTTGTCTGTAGGGACACCCGACCAAGCCAGAGGTAACAGGGGGATTCGAACCGGCGATCCCCATGTTGGTCGGCAACAGAATAGCCCACTACACTACCCAGACTCTCTGGTAACAGTCGAGGTTGACATAACATCCGCAACAATGACAGTGAAGCGTCCCTTTAAGTGTTTTTTCTACGTGATTGTAAATACATTTATCCTCACGAGACAGTCTAGTTCAGTGAAATCATGTTTTGAAGAAGTTCAAATCAGCTGAACAAGGAGGTGTGTGACCTTCTGATGAGGATTTTATCAAGCCACTATACTACAATTTAAACTTTTTTCTTTGATGGGACTGTTGACCAAAACATGTCCTTTTTACAGAAATGGCAGTGGGGGGGGGGCAGTAACAGTAGATGGAGAAAGGGCTGCACACTATCACATACTTCTGTACCACAGCTGAGGGCTGTTGACCCTTGAGCAGCCCCAGAAGCAGCTCATATGGGAAGTGGAGTGTCTTTTCAAGGACAACCTCCGCTGAAAAAAAAAAAAAGAGGGAGCACTAGCAGTTGCATATGAGGCTAAGAACATAAAGAAACATGGGATAGAACAGCTTGGTCCAAACATAACCTTGCTCATGAAACAAGTGCTGGGAATACGACACTGTGCATCGACAGATAACAGTCAAGACCTCAGGCTTGGCCTTGTATGTGCACATGTGGTGGCATGTTCTCTGGTACACTTGTTTTGTGCGCCTGCAGTTTAGTGTGAGTGTGTGTGTGTGTGTGTGTGTGTGTGTGTGTGTGTGTGTGTGTGTGTGTGTGTGTGTGTGTACAGTTTTATACATACGTCATTCTACCACCCACCTGATAATGAAGGGCATGAAAGGGGCAAGTCCCAGAGGAGAGGTAGATCCATCCATCGGAGAGGGGTAGAGTCGACCAAGTACCAGCAGGAGAAGGAAGAGGCTGGGATGCAGCTTAACTTGACCGCTGTCACTAAAACACACACAGCCACAAATCAGGCCGGCAGTCAGTACAGCAAGCGTGCCTTTCCCCCCCCCCCACATCATCTGATATCACAGTTTAAAAAACGCGTGGGAATTGTGTGTTGACGTACTATGGATCACATGTTGTTCCCAGAGATTAAATAAAGGTTCATTCCTGAATAATCAAAGACATCAACACACTCGCCACAGAAGGTCATGACACCTGTTCCTCTTTTTCCACATGATCCAGTGGCATTGTTAAAAATGCGTGGGAATTGTGCGTTGACGTAATAAGGATCACACGTTGTTCCCGGAGATTACATAAAGTTTCGTTCCTAAAAAAAATCAGACATCAACACAGCCGCCACAGAAGGTCATGACACCTGCTCACAGATCGATGGGCTCGCATAGTTTCCACAGTGCCCTTAGTGTGAAACAATGGCAGAGGGAAAGAGGGTTTTTTTTTAAGCAAACAAAATAGGCAATTTAAATGTTATGTGGGCGGGCCGTCCAGGTGGCGTGGCAGTCTATTCCGTTGCCTACCAACATGGGGATCGCCAGATTGAATCCCCGTGTTACCTCTGGCTTGGTCAGGCGTCCCAACAGACAAAATTGGCTGTGTCTGCGGGTGGGAAGCAAGATGTGGGTATGTGTCTTGGTCGCTGCACTAGCGCCTCCTCTGGTCGGTCGGGGCTTCTGTTCAGGGGGGAGGGGGGACTGCGGGCAATAATGTGATCCTCCCATGCGCTATGTCCCCCTGGTGAAACTCCTCACTGTCAGGTGAAAAGAAGCGGCTGGCGACTCCACATGTATCGGAGGAGGCATGTGGTAGTCTGTAGCCCTCCCCGGATCGGCAGACGGGGTGGAGCTGCGACCGGGACGGCTCTGAAGAGTGGGGTAATTGGCCGAATACAATTAGGGAGAAAATAGGGGGGGGTCCAAAAAAAAATCATGTGGGATTTTTCTACAGATTCGGAACTTGGGGGGGGGGGGGGGTACAAGTCCATCACCTTTGCCAGGCTAACATTTGGATGAACGGCTATCTTGCTTTCTTGTCAGAGTCAAAAAACCTCAACTTTTACTTTGCGACGCAATCACGAGTTGGAGACTCATCGCCAACACTTAAAGTGGCGGGTAACTGAGCTCAAATCTGTGTTTTGGGATACCCATACCCCAGGAAAACATATCAGTAACCACCCAGCCAATTCTGCATGATTAAAAATGTTGCGAAGTATATAAAACAAAGCTTCAAAAACATGTAAAAATCTGCAGCATCCACTGGTTTCAGATTCTGGGGGCGTGGTACCGAAAGGAAGACGGCGACGTCACCAAGGAAGCCGGCCAAAAAAAATCAAGAAAGGAAAACGGGAAAAATACCCAAAAACGGTCTAACTCTGCAAATCAGTTCTATACATGGTTCAACACATATTTAACATGTCAACAGCAATACAGTGCATCCGGAAAGTATTCACACCCCTTCACTTTCCCCACATTTTGTTATGTAACAGCCTTATTCCAAAATGGATTAAATTCCTTTTTTTCTCATCAATCTACACACAATACCCCATAATGACAAAGCGAAAAAGGTTTTGTAGAAAGTTTTGCAAACTTATTAAAAATAAAAAACGGAAATATTGCATGTACATAAGTATTCACACCCTTTACTCAGTACTTGGTTGAGGCACCCTTGGCAGCGATTACAGCCTCAAGTCATCTTGGGTATGAAGCTACAAGCTTGGCACACCTATATTTGGGGTATTTCTCCCATTCTTCTCTGCAGATCCTCTCGAGCTCTGTAAGGTTAGATGGGGAGCGTCGCTGCACAGCTATTTTCAGGTCTTTCCAGAGATGTTCAATGGGGTTCAAGTCTGGGCTCTGGCTGGGCCACTTAAGGACATTCATAGACTTGTCCCGAAGCCACTCCTTCGTTGTCTTGGCTGTGTGCTTAGGGTTGTTGTCGTGTTGAAAGGTAAACCTTCGCCCCAGTCTGAGGTCCTGAGCGCTCTCGAGCAGGTTTTAATCAAGGATCTCTCTGTGCTTTGCTCCATTCATCTTTCCCTCGATCCTGACTAGTCTCCCAGTTCCTGCCACTGAAGAACATCCCCACAGCATGATGCTGCCACCACCATGCTTCACTGTAGGGATGGTATTAGCAAGGTGATGAGAGGTGCCTGGTTTCCTCCAGACGTGACGTTTGGCATTCAGGCCAAAGAGTTCAATCTTGGTTTCATCAGACCAGAGAATCTTGGTTTCTCATGGTCTGAGAGTCCTTTAGGTGCTTTCTGGCAAACTCCAAGCGGGCTGTCATGTGCCTTTTACTGAGCAGAGGCTTCCGTCTGGCCACTCTACCATAAAGGCCTGATTGGTGGAATGCTGCAGAGATGGTTGTCCTTCTGGAAGGTTCTCCCATCTCCACAGAGGAATGCTGGAGCTCTGTCAGTGACCATCGGGTTCTTGGTCACCTCCCTGACCAAGGCCCTTCTCCCCCGATTGCTCAGTTTGGCTGGGCAGCCAGCTCTAGGAAGAGTCCTGGTGGATCCAAACTTCTTCCATTTACGAATGATGGAGACCACTGCTCTTCGGGACCTTCAAAGCTGTAGAAATTTTTTGTACCCTTCCCCAGATCTGTGCCTCGATACAATCCTGTCTCGGCGGTCCACAGACAATTCCTTTGACTACATGGCTTGGTTTCTGCTCTGACATGCACTGTCAACAGTGGGACTTTATATAGACAGGTGTGTACCTTTCCAAATCATGTCCAATCCATTGAATTTACTACAGGTGGACTCCAATCAAGATGTAGAAACATCTCAAGGATGATCAGTGGAAACAGGATGAACCTGAGCTCAATTTTGAGTGTTATAGCAAAGGGTGTGAATACTTATATGTACATGCAATATTTCAGTTTTTTATTTTTAATACATTTGCAAAAATTTCTACAAAACCTTTTTCACTTTGTCATTATGGGGTATTATGTGTAGATTGATGAGAAAAAAAAGGAATTTAATCCATTTTGGAATAAGGCTGTAACATAACAAAATGTGGGGAAAGTGGAGGGGTGTGAATACTTTCCGGATGCACTGTACATCTCCCACATTTATTAAGTATTTTGAAGCAAATCTGTCAATTTGGTTACCCTGCTCTTTAAGGGCGAGACATTTCCTGAGCTCAGAAAGTACATGTGCATCTTTATAGCTCTCATATACCGCTTAATGAAACACAGCGGACACTTCCCAGAAAACACTAAAAGCCCAGGTAGAGCGAAAGGGAATATGTCCACACACACACACACACACACACACATGCAATGAATATCATCTATTTCCATAATAAAACATAATTGGCCTAGATTCTTGTCGGGGTGACACACCATTCACATCTTAAACCACCCACGCTCCTATCCAGTCATCTCTTCATCTGTCCTTGATCTGAGCTCTAACACCCGCCAACTTGAGACCCATCCATCGCTGACTCCCATGCTGACTGAGTCAGAATGGAAACTGTCCCTCTCTGCCAGCGGTTTCACAATTCCATCCTGACACACTCACGGAGAAGGGGAGAGGAAGGGTGAGAGGGAAGGAGTAAGCAAAACCAAGACAAATACACACAAGGACCGAAACTAGATCTACCATCCAACGTAGACTGAACCGTAAGAAGTACAGTGTAAGACTTGTTTGTGTAGTCACACACATGCTAACACCATCTTGTATGCATATCAGGACTCCTAAATTGTGTGTATGTGCATGCATGCGTGTGTGTGTGTGTGTGTGTGTGTGTGTGTGTGTGTGTGTGTGTGTGTGTGTGAGCTTGCATAGGCATGTGCGTTGAGATTGAGAGGGCGGCACATGCTTCAGACCCTTAAGTAGTCATGAGGTTTCCATAGAACAGAGACAATAGGCCCCCTGCAAAAAAAAAAAGGAAAAACAACTTGTGCTTTTCATTACTCCATTCAACAACAACTCTCCTCCCCCACACATAATCACTAATACACATCCACACACAAAAACCCCATGGGACAGCTGCGCGACTGGCGAGATGGGAAATGTAATAGCAGCTCAATTAGCCTGTCTAATGTGTTTAGTGTTCCAATTCAGTCAAGCACAGCGCGGGGCAGGATGTGATGTCACCGCGGCACTACAGGTGGTTGGAGGTTGACCGAGGGGAAAAAGCAAGCCTATGAAAAGTGTCTTAAGGCAAAAATTCTCGACTTCCACAACTTTTCCAGTTCTTTAACAAATTTCCTCTGCCTCTCAAAAGCTTCTTAATCATCTCCGACGGGGGTGATGTTTTTGAGAACCCTTAATTAGATAGACAAGTTGGCTTTAAAAGGCTTCTTATTTACAGCCTGGGGAGAGAGCATTTGCTGCAGAGTGTAGGGCTATATGCACACAGACAGACACACAAACATAGTATAATACTATGAGCTGGCTCAGTGTAACCAAAGTCTTAGAAGAAAAATAAACTACCAGCTTCCACAACGTTCTCAAACACCTTACCATTGAAGGCCTTACCTACAAAAAGGGGTCAGAGATGCTCTGGTCGGCCCTTTTCTCCAGCATCAAATAACCTTTAGACTCGAGGGTTTTGTTTAGAGAATTGGGCAACCAATGAGTCAGTCATATTGGCCAAACCAATTTGTAGTTTTTAATCAGGCAAGTAAATATGTTCAGTAGTAGTTGGGTATGGAGTAGATACACTACAGCCATAAAGAGTTTGGTGCTACAATCCAAAACATCTCAGTGGCTTGTGCTGCAGGAGAGGGAAGTGTTACTTCCAACATGGTCACAGGACCCCAAAACCTTCTCAAAGATTTCTGGAACATTCAGGTCATCCATTAGGGTACTGCAGCCATAAAGAGTTTGGTGCTACAATCCGAAACATCTCAGTGGCTTGTGCTGCAGGAGAGGGAAGTGTTACTTCCAATATGGTCACGGGGTCCCAAAACCTTCTCAAAGATTCCTGGGACATTCAGGCCATTCATTAGGGTACTGAAGCCATGAAGAGTTTGGTGCTACAATCCGAAACATCTCAGTGGCTTGTGCTGCAGGAGAGGGAAGTGTTACTTCCAACATGGTCACGGGGTCCCAAAACCTTCTCAAAGATTCCTGGGACATTCAGGCCATTCATTAGGGTACTGCAGCCATGAAGAGTTTGGTGCTACAATCCAAAACATCTCAGTGGCTTGTGCTGCAGGAGAGGGAAGTGTTACTTCCAACATGGTCACGGGGCCCAAAAACCTTCTCAAAGATTCCTGGGACATTCAGGCCATTCATTAGGGTACTGCAGCCATGAAGAGTTTGGTGCTACAATCCGAAACATCTCAGTGGCTTGTGCTGCAGGAGAGGGAAGTGTTACTTCCAACATGGTCACGGGGCCCAAAAACCTTCTCAAAGACTTCTGGGACATTCAGGCCATCCATTAGGGTACTGCAGCCATGAGTTTGGTGCTACAATCCAAAACATCTCAGTGGCTTGTGCTGCAGGAGAGGGAGGTGTTACTTCCAACATGGTCACGGGGCCCAAAAACCTTCTCTAAGATTTCTGGGACATTCAGGCCATCCATTAGGGTATGAGCTTGTACTGTAGCTTCAACAGGTCTATGCAAAATCACCACAAACAGCTTATTACATCATATATTGACACAGTGTGGTGTATACATTCCATCAGGGTGGCTTTATATACACATGATGTTGGCAGTCTGGGTATGGAGATCTGGTTCTGAAGGAACCTCTACCATTTTAACAAGGATCAAAGGGTGCGATGTGAATATGAGAGTTTAGCCAATCTGAGAGCACAGCCAATAATTTGATCCATATTAAGATAAGGGTGACAAGGGAGCTGCTCTACAACCCAAAACCTTTTAAAAGGGGATAAGGCCAATGAACCTCGGTAAAAATCGAGTGCAATCGGGCCAATCTGTGGACTCGACTCCCCAGAACAATATTTATCTAAAAGAACACATTTCATCTTGTACTCAAGTCTTTAAATCTGTTTTCCTTGTAAATGGTTGGGCAAAGGAAAAAAGAAAGTTTCACAATTCAAAGGCAGCTGAACTTGTTGAACCCAATTTGGGGGATTATGTGAATTACTTAAAGAGAATCATTAAAATAATTTGGACTAAACTGACATTAAGGGTTATGTTTATTCCCCTGATCAGAAGATTTATTAATTTTTGGCATAGTGAATACAAACAATTGCTTTTTCAAAGATTTAACAATTTATTTATTCTTTTTTTTTGTGATGGCTCTGCAGTCCTTCCACTGCTCCTCCTTGTATAACCTCAAGGATGCCAGGAGAAAAAAAAAAAAGCTATTGAAGCATTCCTAATGAGGCTAATGAAGTTGGAATCAGAGCACGGTGAGAAAGTCATGGTGGGGTATAAACTGGGAGGTTGTGCACCCTCTTTGTGTGTGTGTGTGTGTGTGTGTGTGTGTGTGTGTGTGTGTGTGTGTGTGTGTGTGTGTATGTGTGTGTGTGTGTGTGCGCGCGCGTGTGTGTGTGTGTGTGTGTGTGTGTGTGTGTGCCTCACCTGTCCACTGTTGCAGCAGCCTCTTCAAGCTGGCTCAGGAGGAATGGATAAAGCGCTGGGAATCGAGTGAAGAACTCGCGGCCTGTCATCCTGAGAGTGATGAAGACAGTGAGAGAAAGTTTCGAGTTATCGGAATAACAACGTGTGCATAATTCACAATCGCGGTTTATGAACATTAATGCGGTTGGAAACAAACTTAACATGATGAAATGTAAACGCTTTTTGCGATTACATTTCATCATGTTATGTTTGACTTATTTCCAACAGCCCGTGTCAATTCCCTCCCTCTCTTTCTTCCACAAACAGAAACAAGGTACGGACAGACTGGGAGAGACACAGACATGGTATGCAGGGTGATAAAATGAGGATGACCTCCTCCTGCAGTAGCGTGTTATTGTATGGCTGTAAAACTATAATCAAGGCCGGGCTGTTGCTAGCCAGTCCATGCTAGAACATATCATCCCATTTTAGGCCACGCTATGAGAGCAACATGCTTCAGCCTAAATATTTGCTTATTGCACTTTGTTTTGTAGTAAACATTTTGAGGAAATGTTTATACACATTATTTATGCATGCCTGATTTCTGTGTGTATATGCGCATGCTACACAACCACGAGGATGTGTTTTTGTGCTTACGCATTTACACATTCCCAGCCCTAAAATGACAAACTGTATTTAACGCTGGCGGTCTCATTGCTGCAACCCCCATTCAGCCCTCGGCCAATAAAGTCTTTATTTAACCTTGCCTGTCTAAATCAAGCCACTCCTAAGGGAAGAGCTCTAGTCTGCCAAGCACATGACCAAAAGACTGGAGAGAGCACATACTGCTATGGCCATGACTGCGATTAATTCTTAGCTTGGTTTGGGCGTCGTCTGGATGATTCCAGTTCTGCTTATCAAATCTGGTTCTTCCTGCAATATTGCACTCAAATTACTACACCCAGACACTATTATTCTTTATAGTTCCAATTCCAATTTTACCATTATTAAATTTACCAACTTTATATGCAGTCAATTTTAGCATAAATAACAGAATATTAAAAAAAATTGTAAATAGCGGTTTATAGATGATCAATCTCAATGGAGACTCAACAGTTGAAGCGGAATGTAACAGCTTCATGACATATCTTGGTACCGCTGGGAGATGCTCATACACTCCAACGTGCTCATCTCCCCCATCAATTCAATGGTGAATGGAGTTTCCCTACCCAGAGCTCCCCGGAGATGAAGGGGTGATGTTGCTTTGTTACCGCATATATATTTTAAAGTATTGTTTTTGGCATTTTCTGCCTTTATTTGACAGCGACAGTCGAGAGAGACAGGACAGACAGGGGAGAGAGAGAGAAAGGGAATGACATGCAGCAAAGGGCCTGGGCCAGATTCAAACCCAAGGCTGCTGCAGTAAGGACTCAGCCTTATGTGGTATGTGCTCTACCAGGTGAGCCACCGGGTTGCCCCTGTTACCTTATATCTGAGAGAAATATAGAAAATATATATCATTCCCTACCTTGCCATTTTAATTTAATTTGGATGTCCACTGTTTGCATGTTATTGTATCTGAGTGTGAGGAACTAACAGTACTAGAGTGCGAGGAACTAACAGTACTAGCACTAGCTGAATCTGGGGTGTAACGATGACAATGAAAATGTGGGAGCAAATGATATTTGTTATACTTTATTGATCCCTGTAGGGAAATTCCTCTCTGCATTTAACCCATCCTAGCTGTGTAGCTAAGAGCAGTGGGCAGCCACTGTGCAGCACCTGGGGACCAACTCCAGTTCATCTTGCCAAGCCTCGATCAGGGGCACAGACAGGAGAATTAACCCTAACATGCATGTCTTTTTGATGGTGGGGGAAACCGGAGCACTCGGAGGAAACCCACCGCAGACATGGGGGGGAACATGCAAACTCCACACAGAGGACGACCTGGGATGACCTCAAGGTTGGACAACCCCGGGGTTCGAACCCAAGACCTTCCTGCTGTGAGGCTACAGCGCTAACCACTGCGCTACCGTGCCACCAAATGCTTCACCATATGGGAGGTACTTCTACCCTTGAATGAAATGATCTTAAAGCAATGACTGCAGTTATCTGTACTGCAGTATTCTTTAGCAACACTTCGCCACACTTGAGCATTTGCTCTAGTAAGCTGTGACATAAGCAGTCTAGATGCTCTGCTGACACACTGTGTAACCAGAGATGAAGACAAAGACGTTGGGCAAGGCAAGGCAAATTTATTTGTATAGCACATTTCAGCAACAAGGCAATTCAAAGTGCTTTACATAAATCATACGAGGCATTAAGACAAAATGTAAAAGCAACATAAGGCAATAAAAAAGATATTTAAATACAAATAAAAAGAGTAAAATTACAGTGCAATGTAAAATGATAATCAAAAGCTTCAAATTTGATTTAATAAAAGGCAGTAGCAAACTGGAAAGTCTTCAGTCTTGATTTAAATGAACAGAGTTGCAGCAAACCTGCAGTTTTCTGGGAGTTTGTTCCAGATATGTGGTGCATAAAAACTGAAAGCTGCCTCTCCATGTTTAGTTTTGACTTTGGGGACAGAAAGCGGACCTGTACCAGATGATCTGATTGGTTTGGATGGTTCATAGCATAGCAGAAGATCAGAAATGTATTTTGGCCCTAAACCATTCCATGCTTTATAAACCAAGAGCAAGATTATAAAATCAATTCTTTGACGGACGGGAAGCCAGTGTAACGACCTCAGAACTGGAGTGATGTGATCCACGTTTTTGGTCTTAGTAAGGACTCGAGCAGCAGCATTCTAAATCAGCTTCAACTGTTTGACTGATTTTTTAGAGAGACCTGTAAAGACAACATTACAATATTCGAGTTGACTGAAGATAAATGCATAGACAAGTTTTTCCAAATCCTGCTGAGACATAAATCTTTTAATTCTTGATATATTCTTCAGGCAACAGTAGGCTGACTTTGTAATTGCCTTAATGTGGTTCCTGAAATTCAGGTCTGAGTCCACGACTACACCAAGATTTCTGGCTGACTTTTAATCGTTCTTTCCTGGCTCCAAAGTCAATTACTTCAGTTTTATCTTTGTTTAATTGAAGAAAATTCCGAGACATTCAATCGATGATTTGTTCAATGCACGTACTCAGTGATAGTATGGGATTATAGTCCCCCGGTGAGATGGTTATGTAAATCTGTGTGTCATCTGAATAATTATGGTAACATATTTTGTTGTTTTCCATAATCTGAACTAGTGGGAGTATATAGATGTTAAACAAAAGAGGCACCAGAATGGAGCCTTGGGGAACTCCACAGGTCCGCTCAGATTTTTTATTACCTATAGACACAAAATACTCCCTGTCCTTTAAGTAGGATTCAAACCGGTTTAGTGCTTTGCCAGAAAGTCCCACCCAGTTTTCCAGTCAGTCTAGTAATATGTTGTGGTCGACTGTGTCAAATGCAGCACTGAGATCCAATAATACCAGGACTGAGATTCTGCCACTGTCTGTGTTTAAGCGGATGTCATTAAAGACCTTAACAAGAGCAGTCTCAGTGCTGTGGTGTGGTCAAAATCCTGACTGGAAGACATCAAAACAGTTGTTTAGTGCCAAGAATTTGTTCAGCTGCTGGAACTCGGCTTTTTCAATGATTTAACTTAGAAACCGGATGTTTGATATAGGCCTATAATTGTTCATTAGTGAAGTGTCTAGTTTATTCTTTTTTAAGAGTGGCTTGAGGACTGCAGTTTTCAGGGCCTGTGGGAAGAAACCTGAGAGGAGATGTGTTGACAATTTGTAGAAGATCTGAGGCCATGCAATTACAAACACTGTTGACAAAGCCTTTTGGCAGAAAATCAAGGAAGCAGGAGGAGGATTTCAGATGTTGTATAAAGTCCCCCAAGTTTTTATGGTTGATGGGATCAAATTGTGTCATGCTATTTGAGTTGATTTTAGGTGGACACAGAGACAACACATACCCTGTGCCCAGTATAGAGGGGCTGAGTGCCTGTCTAGTTGTCTGAATTTTGTCATTGAAGGAGGCAAATTCATTGCAGGCCCTAGTAGATAGAAATTCAGAGGCTACTGCCACAGGAGGGTTTGTTAGCTTGTCGAATGTAGCAAACAAGGCAGGGCATTATTATTGTTTTTAGCAATGATGTCAGAGAAGTAGGACTGCCTGGACTTTCTCAGTTCCAAACTATAAATGCACAACCTCTATAGATGTCATAATGAACAGTAAGATTTGTTTTTCGCCACCTGTGTTCAGCTTTACGACACTATTTTTTTTTCTATTCTGACCAGTGTGGCCCATCTCCATGGAGATCTTTCTTACCAGAGACCACCTTCACCTTAGTTGGTGAAACTAAATCAATAACATTTGTAATTTTAGAATTGAAATTATCTACAAGCTCATTTGACTGAGATCCAAGAGAGGGCGGGTGTGGAAGAGAAAACCTTAATAAAGCTTAGGGCAGACGGTGTTGACAGCTGACTAAAACCTATTATCAGACCTTTTAATGTTCAATGCAATTCAGCTGCAATTTCCATTGGGAATATAATGGAAACTTTGCTTCCAAGATTCAATAAGTGGCTTCGAAACTCAGAATACACGATTCTTGGAAAATTGCAATCATTTCCAGGTCAGAGCCGGGTCTCAACACCCAACACACACACACACACACACACACAGACACTGCTTGGTATGGAAGCTGTTTAAGCCCCCTGAGTACACACCAACAGGCCAGCTGTCTATTTGTATTGGAAAAGAACTCTTGGACCATGAAAAGACACTGTTAGACATGTACAAGAGTATCACTTTTTTTTACACTATTTATCACAATGACATAAAATATTTTAGAAACTTTAAAAAAAGTCTTCATCCTCTGAGGGTTGCTTTGCCTTTCCCATCTGATATGAACACAAACAAAATGTGGTGCACAAGAAGGCTGGACTGGCTTTGGTTATTACATTTTTTTGTTGCTTTACGAATTCTGATTCTCAATTCTTTTGTAACCGAACCTACAATTTAAGTCAGAACATCCAGTCACAGGACCATGTACAAGGAGGCCACCTTATTCTGTAGACACCTCGAGTGTGTTCGTACCCATGACTAAAGATGTGTGTGTAAATGTCAAATGCATGTGCTCTTGTACTCATTTATGTTTGCACGTGCAAGTGTTTGTGAGGGAATGCGACTGTTCCCATGCATATGAGCATGTGCATCTTAAGATCTGTGTGTGTATGCATGTGTTTGTGTGTACATGCATGCGTGTGCATGTGTACTCTCTCCTCCTTCATTCTCCCTAATGAGCGTCTCTCAGTCTGACAAGACTTTGCTGTGATGGGTCCTTGGGAGGAGAGGGGTCATAGGTTGCGTCAGAGCAGATTAGCAGGGGTAAAAGGGTGAGGTCATGGAAAAGACACAAGGTGTGTGTGAAAAGACCCCGTCTATAACATAATATAGCAGCTTTAAACACACACACACACATGCATAAACAACCCCCATTTATTCTGAATATGTTTTAAAATCATAAAAAGAGGCTCTTGATGTTACATATTATCACATTCTGCATGTCCCTTGAAAATAAAAATACAACACAAAGCACCATGTTGCGTGCATTTTTTTCCCCCCACAGCAGTCAGGGTACCTTAAAAAAGGTCACATGAATGGGGCAGTAATTGTGATATTATGCGTTTATTGCAGCACAGGATGAAGAATGAAAAACTGGCATGTGTCTCAAACAAAGCTGGAGGCTTTGGGTCAAATACAGAGCGCAGTTTGTGCTCCATCAACTTTGTTTATAGCTGTGGTCATCACAGCAACTACATCAGATCAACATCTGTGTGTTGACATGGAGAGGGGAGCCAGAGTCTCGGCTTTATGATAAAATGACACACAAGCAAATAAATCTCCGGTTTCATGGAACTTTATAAACATGCAGAGATTCCACCACAGAGCAAGGAAGACATGCTCCTCCCCAGCACTCATTTACACACACAACAATTAAACCAGAAGAATGCCTTCAGTAGAGTGCAGGCCTGGGTACTGCCAAGGACCTCACAATAAGATACAATGTATCGTATTGTATCGTCGATATACATCACGAAACATGGGTCATGATAAGGTTGTACCACGATACATTGCGATACGATACATATTGAGAAACAGTGCAATACTCTACATAATTTACTGAAAATTTTGAAATAAAGCTGAAAATACAAATCGCTGTGTACCGCCTAGGCGGTCTAATATTTATAATACATTATATTTTACTAACTCAGCAGAAAAATTGAGTCATGACTTATTTAATTCAAAATTTCCATTCCAATTTATTAGAACGCCATTTGCATTGCACAGTGCACACCGTGTCACCGAACACACTGAACTGAAATGTAGATGCCATAACATTGTATGAAATTAAAATATGCATATCAGGTATTCGTGTTGTGTCACACAACACACTGAACTCAACTGCAATGTAGATGCCATAGCGTCATAAAATAAAGTGCATATTATGTTTTCTTATTGTGTCACTGCACACAATGAACTGAAATCTGTTTTTTTTATGTATTGATACGAGGGGCTGGAAAATCAATAAAGTATTGTGAAAAAAAATTGCAATACTGAGCTGTATTGATCTTTCTTTTTTTTTTTACAGCCCTAGAAGAATGCAGATCTCCACCAGACGATCTGACTTGGTGACAAACCCCCCCTTTTTTTTCGCCTACTGGGAGAAGGGAAAATACAGAGACACCGCCTGGGCATCTCCCTCTCCAGTGCTCTGGCTTAGGTGAAAAACCAGCTGAGGATTTACCACTCAATCGTGGTGTAAAACAGGTTTATCAACGGTTTTGAATCACTGCAACCATGTGAGGTCCTTGATCATATACTCACAACTGTGCACAAAAATTATTAGGCTGACAGGTCCAGTAGCATGTGAGATTAGTAGCGGGGACACACACACAGACAGAAAAAAAACAGTGTTATTCCTCCCATTGTAAGACTTTTGTGCAGCGCCCAAGTCGACTGAATGGGAAATATGGAAAAACAAAGTTTTCAACATGCAGCGTTCAAGCTAAAATATCTACCTAATAAAAAGGTTTTGCCTGCCAGTCTGTGGATGTGCAGCCTCCTGGGCGGACCCTCACACAAATACGACCAAGTCCAGTATGAACTTGCACTTTCCAAAATGCGACCATTTTGGTCTGACCCTAACCCTGTCTTTATTTTCATAATATATTAATCAGGGTAAACCGTTTACGCTTACGCACGGGTGACTCGCATCGACGGTTGACTCAGATCAGGCAGCGACAAGAATATGCAACACTTCCTGTTTTGACTGCAACCTTGAAGAAGTTGTTCCTTTATAACTTTCCTATTTTTTGGATTATCAAAATTCTAGTAATAACTTTTGATCATGTCGCCGCCCAATCTGAGTCGACCGCAGATGTGAGTCGCGCATGCGCTCGGTTGACTTAGATCAGGTAGTAAAAGAGCGCAGCATTGGTCAAGTGAGCTAGAGAGTGAATGAAGAGATGGAGCAGTGAGAGCGCCAACAGACGTTTTTCGAAGGTTTTTAATCACCGCAGCCACGCAAGGTTCTTCATCATACAGTCGTAACTGTGCACAAAACATTTTAGGCTGATAGGTCTAGTAGCTTGTGAGATTAGCCGCGGAGAGACATACACACACACACACACACACACACACACACACACACACACACACCAAACGTGTTGGCATGCTGTATACACTTAATTTCCATTGGACCCAGAGGACACACACACACACACACACACACACACACACACACACACACACACACACACACACACACACACACACACAGAACAGCATGACCAAACAGCCAGACATTGGAGTGGACAGGCTGTCATAATGCATTTACTGCTGCTAGAACACATAACCAAATAATCACAGTAATAACACACACCAGGCGAACCACACATACCATGAAAAGGACAGACTTGTAAAGACACACCGTCATGCACAAGTCAGAGCAAACTAGCTGAAACACACACAGCACAGCAGTACACTCCCCCTTTCTCACAGCTACACTAACACGCCGCACATTCGAACCTTTGGCTACAGAACACCCACTGACACACATATGCACAGATTACCGACCCCCTTTCTTTTTCTCCGTCTCTCACAAGAAAGTCAGACGGTCATAAAAGCAGAGCGGTAAAAACAACCGAGATAAATCCAGAGCCCTGGCCTTGCTGTGAGTGCTCAGAGGCCTTTGTCACAGCAGCCAATGAAATGAAAGGAAAACAGACCGGGCTCTCTGAAGCGGGCCCTGGCTCACAGACTAGTGACAATGCTCCACACAGAAACATGCAGAACTAGGAGAGACCTCGTTTAAGTTGAATTTGCTAACCATAGCTTTGTTTTGACCTGTACACTGGGGTTACCGCAGTGGTTTTCGAACTACGGGCCGAGACTCACAAGTGGGTCGCAGCGATGGACCGGGTGGGTCGCTGGATTTCTATAATAAATACATTTTGTTTGGGAACAAAAATCAAAATAATAAAGAAAAAAAAAACTAAGAAAGGGAATGAACTATATAAGAAAGGACTCTTAACTATCTCGTTTTCTGAAAAGTAATAAGAATTTCTCTCTCTCTCTCTCTCATCATCAGCCACTTCTCCGGGGTCGGGTCGCAGTGGCAGCAAGCTAAGTAGGGCACTCCAGACATCCCTGTCCCCAGCGACGCCCTCCAGCTCCTCCTGGGGGATCCCAAGGCGTTCCCAGGCCAGACTGGACGTGTAGTCCCTCCAGCGAGTTCTGGGTCTACCCCGGGGTCTCCTCCCAGTTGGTCCTCCTGGACCAGCCTGCGATGCTGGAAGTCGGCATGCCCCGGTCCCTGCCTTTGCCTGTCGCGTTGCACCCTACCTCAATGCTCATCCCCGCGGGTCGGTGGGTCCGTGGGGCGGTAATAAGAATTTGTTACGTATTTTACAGCACACATTTTTTTCATGGGTCCCGGGCCAAAAGGTAACTCCACAGGTGGGTTACAGCATGAAAAAGTTTGGAAACTCCTGGTCTACAGCACCAAGTCCACGTCAACAGTTTAGGACAACTGATTGACTGGATAGCTGGCTGATATAACAGCAGGAGCCCACCAGCAGTGTAGGCCTAACAACTGTTGTACCAGTTGAAACAGGCATAGCTGTAGTCACCCGTTGCTCCTCTGCATGCACACTTGAAACCCATTCTAGCTGCGACTGCGAGTGCTGGAGGTAACCATATTTAACAGACGGCGACTGGTCACTAGAAGAAACGCGTTTAGCACATGGCAAAGTTGCAAAATGACCCAACATGCAAAATGGGATTAGCAACGTTGAACATGCCCCATCTGACACAAGAACCTAACACAAATAGCCATGCTGGAGTATTAAAAACTATTAAGAGATTATCGAGTATACTAGATTACAGAGTACAGATTATGACTAATTGATGATTTAATTGATTATGGTTAATGACTATTACAAACTGTTCTCTTCTCTAACATGTCTTTTCTCTCTCTCTGAATGATGTCTTCTCCTTTCTCTTTTTCTGTGTTTGAATGGTGTCATGCGAGTCTCTCTTCTGTGCACGTGCAGTCGGTTCTCCTCCCAGGTCTCCGTGGTGATGGTGGTCGCCATTTGGATGCTGCCTGCCCTTCCTCTCCTCACATAAGTTTTTCTTTTTTTACATGATGATGCTGGTCGTGTGGCTTGGGTCCTGGACTGTTCCATTGGCAAGTGGACACTGCTTGGCATCCTCTGCATCATGTTCTTCATACATTTTATGTCCATTATAATTCTGTTATCCTCTTTCAATGTTGTATTATGTAAATTGCGTGAACACAACATCCATTGCACGCTGTCTGTCTTGGGAGAGAGATCCCTCCTCTGTGGCTCTCCCTGAGGTTTCTTCCTATTTTTTTCTCCCCGTTAAAGGTTTTTTTTAGGGAATTGTTCCTTATCCGATGAGAGGGTCTAAGGACAGGATGTTGTGTTGCTGTTAAGCCCACTGAGGCAAATTTGTAATTTGTGATATTGGGCTACACAAATAAAATTGATTTGATTTGATTTAAGTGAGTTTACTGTGTGGAACTTAAATCACATTTCAACATGAGGTGGTTTTAGATAACTTTAATATTTGAAGGGAGGGTGTCCGGGTATCGTAGCGGTCTATTCCATTGCCTACCAACATGGGGCTCGCCGGTTCGAATCCTCATTTTACCTCCACTTTGGTCAGGCATCCCTACCGCCCCAGAACGGTGCTTGTCCAGTCCTACCTTAGCAACGGTTCTTCCTTCATGTTTTGGTGTTTTCCGGCTACTTCCTGGATAGTTCTGAAATCTTGACGGGCATAGCAACATAGCAACATTAACTAAGGGGGGCAGGACTTTGCGAAAGGTCAATTGGCCATGTCTGCCAGATGTGGGTATGTGTCCTGGTCGCTGCACTAGCACCTCCTCTCTTTGGTCGGGGCGCCTGCTCGGGGGGGGGGGGGATAGAGTGAGCCCCCCACGTGCTATGTCCCCCTGGTGAAACTCCTCATTGTCAGGTGAAAAGAAGCAGCTGGCAACTCCACATGTATCGGAGGCGCCATGTGGTAGTCTGCAGCCCTCTCCGGATCGGCAGAAGGGGTGGAGCAGCGACCAGGATGGCTCGGAAGAGTGGGGTCGGATACAATTGACCTTTTGCAAAGTACCGCCCCAGAACGGTGCTTGCCCAATCCTACTTTAGCAATGGTCCGTCAAGCTTTCAAACACACAACAAAATGCTGAAACGGTGTGCCTATGGGATCTGCAAATCGGATACTAGATATCTGAAAAGTTTGGAGGGGGTGTAATTTTCTTTCCCTTTCCGAAACCCAGAACGCAAGAAGCGCAATGTCGGCAATAGATTTCACAGTATAGTAGACCCCATGGCCAGCTTAATCCATCCAAAATCAACAAAAATACCTGTCTACTCCAAGCTAAGCTTGCTACTAGCTATTATTGATAGCAAATACAGCTAACGTATTATTACCGTTATTTTTACCCACACAATGCGCTGATTTCTTCCTTCATGTTTTGGTGTTTTCCGGCTACTTCCTGGATAGTTCTGAAATACTTGACGGGCATAGCAACAGTAACTAAGGGGAGCGGGACTTTGCGAAAGGTCAATTGGGGAGAAAAAAGGGGGAAAATTAAAAAAAAAAACATTTTTATTTTTTTGAAGGGAGCAATAATATGTGGCCATTGTGCGCTCTATTCAACAAACAATAATAATAGGGTTTTCCTCCACCCCTGACAGTCTTACCCTCCCTTCTTCATTTCCCTTCTCTTCCCTCTATTCATGGCCAGCCTGGTAAATTGTCTCAATTATCAATCACTCCAGTTGTTACCCAAATTTCCATCCAAGTAAAAGCCCTAGAGAGGAAAAAAAATCAACACGGCTCTACAAATATCCACTAAGAACCGTTGCTATTTAGGTTGCAATACATTTAAATGTCTGCTACTGGGACGGAGGACACGAGCCTTCTGGGACTCAGTCATTTTTTGATCAAGGGGTAAAACCTGGGAAATTATTAACCTGCAGGATTAAACCATTGCAATCTGAGACAGCCATTGCAAACCTTTAGAAATAAATAATGCTTTAAAACTCTTATACAAAACTGGGTCAGTATAAATCCATTCTTATAAAACTGAGGAAGTCGTTTTCCAAGTTTATACGGAAAATCAGGTGTCCCAGGCTGTTTATCGCTGCTATACTTTCAGTGCCCGGACACTCCTTGGTACTACTGGGCTGCTTGTCTGAGGACTATCATGTTTCACTATACAACCAAAGTTGTTCCTATATGGATGGAGATGGAATCTCGCTCACTTGGGGTATCTCTCCCCATGTATATGTACTCAGCAAATCTGGTTAAACTAAGAAAACAAACCTCGAGTCCCATTGTAAGGAGCACGATAAACGTCTGGAATGAGGTACGAGAATATCTGGGGGAAACATATTCTGTGTACCAATACGGACGGGGTAATGACAGCTTTATACCTGGCAGGTCTGATGCTGGTTTAAAAATCTGAGCCGATAAAGGAGTATCAAAGGCTGAGGACCTATTTAGTCTAGAGGATAAAAGTCTCATGTCATCTGAAAATCTGATATCCTACGAAAGCATCTCTCTAAATATTTGCAACTACGAAGTTTCATTACAAAATGCCACTCATTAATCCAACCACCTCTTCCCCCTTTGGAGATAATCTTGTCAAAAAACTGTCTCGGAAAAAATATTATAACTAGTTTCTACTGCTTATGTGTAGCTCACCTGTCCTCTGAAAAGAGGATACTGCATGGAGAGTAGACCTACAGGAGGATATTTATGTTGAGGAGTGGAGGGATACATGCACACAGGGCCAGAAACTACAGCCAATACTTGCCTAAAACTTTTGCAGTATAACTGCTTAATGTGGACATATATCACTCCAGTTAAATTAAACAAATTAACGGGGCGCCCGGGTAGTGCAGCAGTCTATTCCGTTGCCTACCAACATGGGGATCGCTGGTTCAAATCCCCATGTTACCGCCAGCTTGGTTGGGCGTCCCTACAGACAATAGCGTGATCCTCCCATGCGCTACATCCCCCTGGTGAAACTCCTCACTGTCAGGTGAAAAGAAGCCGCTGGCGACTCCACATGTATTGGAGGAGGCATGTGGTAGTCTGCAGCCCTCCCCGGCTCGGCAGAGGGGATGGAGCAGCAACCGGGGCGGCTCGGAAGAATGGGGTAATTGGACAGGTACAATTGAGGAGAAGGGGGGGGGGGTAAAAACATTTTTTTGGAACAAATTAACAGCAATTTCCCAGGTGACTGTATTAAGTGTGAGCAGTCCAGAAGGACTCTATGGCACTGTGTGTGGCAATTTGAAAAGATACAAATGTTCTGGGAAGAGAGACTCACAATAGACGGAACTGACCTCGGAGCCCAAATTACTCATCCTGGGCCTCGATCCAAATGGGCATGGTACACATAAGAGAGTAAATCTTAGATTTATGTGTGTTACAAGGAAAAGGATCAGTAGCTCTCTTGTGGAAGAACATAAATAGGCCACGAATAAATCAGTGGATTAGGGAAATATCTCTAACACCACCCTTGCAGAAAATCCCCTATATACTTACACCGGGATCAGCCTACACCAATTTAGCCAGATTTTGACACGATTTTGTCGTCACCGACAAATTTCCAGCATCAGGCCTGAATATGAGCATTGGGAATGACGAGCAGGTGTCTTTACCCCATGTAGTGTGACATAATTGAAGAACAGCGATGAGGCGTCTGGGACGCCCCACGACACCCCCGATGAAACCCGCACTATTTGTTTTTATAGTTGTGTCTGGACGCTACCGCCAGCAACACACATCGTGTCTCTGTAGCCATGATTGACAGTTTCTTGACCCTCCTCCCCGATGACCTATGAACTCGCGCAAGGTCGTGAAAGGCAGCATAGGAAGATTGGTCGGGGTCATACTCGTAATGTGGCCAGTCTCCCGGACAAGACACGGCAAGAATGTAAGGCACGATGGTTGCCTATTCTGACACGCTGACCATCCTGAAAGACAAAAATACCGTGTAGTCTGATCCCGGCATCAGGACCAGACAGAAGATGAACAGCAGTTGGGGGGAGGGCTGCTACAAGGTGATGGTTTGTTCACGCATTTTGACCACTAGTTAGATATAGATATACTATGTGTATTACTTTTCCCTTTTTCCCTTGTCTCCAGATGTGCACTGTATTGTTGTGCTATGCATTGTTTGTGTTATTATGGAAAAATCCATAAATATTGTTTTAAAAAAAAATGTCCACCCACCATAGTGGACCTCTCCGTAGGAACATATGGTGATGTGATCTATGCAGTTCAGAGGATACGAGGCAGGATGGGGCAGTAAATACTGTAAGGTGATCAACCTGTCATGGGCACATGGTATTCCACGTATGCCAACCAAAACAAACACCAGCTCACACACTTGGATTCACAGGCAAACAAACAGACACACAGAG
>NC_079223.1:42276149-42326149 GCF_029633865.1 Lampris incognitus | reverse complement strand
GAGCCATTTCCATTCTCACAAGACCACACCAGAGATGCTGAGAAAGCACTTCTATTCTAAGATCAACTAAGATATTGACAAAGCAAACATATGCCCACCAATAAGAGAAAAATGAAGCCTCTGTAATAAAATGAAATGAAGCGTGGGTTCTGTTTGGGTTTTGTAGGGGACGGGAAGGAGACTAACTTTTTACTTTTCTGGTTCACGGGCCATGGCAGCTGGTATACCGAAAAACTCAACAGTCACTATCACATTTTACAAGCAAGTAACCTCCAAAAGATAACTGTTGCTTGATAGAATAAACAAGTATCCTGGCCAAAGTCAGGATTAAACAACCGTTTGACTGATGTAGTGTTTTTCCCCAGCTCAGTCGGCATGCCAGGTGGTCAGAAAAACAGTTAGAGAAACTGTGATGATTCATATTAGTCAAGAATATATGATGTCAAAACAGAGGAAGAACATACCTTAGACTGCCACTGTAGAATTGAAAATGTTTTACTGTTCATTCGATTGGTTTCTTCAGTTATGGTGTCTAAATGTGGGGAATCTGGCTTATATGGAGAACCCACTCCCCTTGGTGAATGAGGACGTAGGTGAGGTCCACAATCTATGACCCAGCCACAACAACTCTGACCTGGTGGTTCTCTAAGTCGACCCATTCACAAGCTAAAGGAGGGGCACGACCAGGGAAGTGATAACACATTTTTTTAAAAAGCACCTTTTGAGGCATCCGGGTAGCGTAGCGGTCTATTCCATTGCCTAGCAACATGGGGATCGCCAGTTCGAATCCCCATGTTATCTCTGGCTTGGTCGGGCGTCACTAAAGACACAACTGGCCATGTCTGCGGGTGGGAAGCTGGATGTGGGTATGTGTCCTGGTCATGGCACTAGCGCCTCCTCTGGTCGGTTGGGGCGCCTGTTCGGGGGAACTGGGGGGATAGTGTGATCCTCCCACATACTACGTCCCTCTGGTGAAACTCCTCATTGTCAGGTGAAAAGATACAGCTGGTGACTCCGCATGTATTGGAGGAGGCCATGTGATAGTCTGCAACCCTCCCCGGATCGGCAGAGGGGGTGGAGCAGTGACTGGAACAGCTCGGAAGAGTAGGGTAATTGGCCGGATACAATTGGGGGAAAATAAAAGGGGGAAACCTTGGGGGGAAAATAAAAGGGGGAACCCCCCCCAAAAAAAAGCACCTTTTGAATGGATGTCCTCACCTGCACCCTCAGTAACCAAGGGGAGTGGCTTCTCCACGAAATATAAGCAAGGTTCCTTGAATTACGTCTGAACTGAAGAACCAATCAGATGAATGGCGAAACATTTTCAAATCTACAGCAACAGTGTAGTGTATGTTCTTTCTCCATTTTGAAAAAACTTATGAAAGTTACCTATGCATGTTCGACTACCAAATCAAGTTAACACCGGAAAAAAAAAAATATCGGTCACATCAGAACTCCCGCACTGAGACAAAATGTGTCCCCCTTCTCTGTGCCAGGATTAGACCTGTCAGGTGGAAGCTGACTGGATACGGGACACCAGGGTGAAACAGAAGTACCATGTGGGTGTACCTGAGGGACAGTGGACTGGTCGGTGTCTCTGCCAGAAGAAGGCATGGCCAGAGCTGTCAGCTCTCTCATGGTCATCTTCAGCAGACCGCAGCTGGAGGACTTTGGCTCAGAGGACAGCAGGGCCTAGAGGGGGCAAAACAGTCGACAAACCGGTCAATACAGAGACATCTACTATGGAACGAAAGTAAGGGCGTAGAAAAATACAGAAACGCTGAAAGAGACAATCATTAACACAAAAGATTTGCTCTCAAAACTGCAGTATTACATCACTAAATGTCGTTTAATATTGCAACTAATTCTGGATATAAGCGCCTCATATTTTCCCTCTTTCTGAAACAAGGTCTGCTTGTTACGGAGAGCTTGCTCTGTGTGTACATCCTGTATAAACAAAGGTTAGAAATGAGCTAAATTAAACATCAACATGATGTTATTCTATTCTGCACGGTGTTGAGGCCAAACCATTACATAAAACATTCTACGACACACCCACAGCTTAGCTAAATGACATCATCAGTACGCGCCACAGCACAGAGGGGCGGCGTGGCGGTGAGCAGCAGTGGAAGCGAAGAGTTCTTCTACTGGAGGAGCTGATGGGATCCAGCTGTGTGTCTGGCCTGAGTTTTGGTTAGAGACTTAGGCCTTGGAGGGATGTTGAGATAGGGAGGAGAGGAGGAGAACCTCTTGTGGGGGAGCAGGGGGTAGGGTGGAGGTAAAGAGGAGAGGAAAGAGAGAAGAGAAGGAGGGCCCGTCTGGATCCTGTGAAGTCTGTTCCAGGCTAACCCAGACCAGCAGGAGGCCAGCGCTGGAGCCGGGCTTCCCGGATCTGTCGCCATCTCTCTCCAAAGGAATGCAGGTCTAACCTCTGCCAAGGTGTCTACTAAAGCACTCTCCCAGACTTCCTCCGCTGTCTTTGTTCCCACTCTCATCTTATCTGCCTCTGCATTCTCATTCTCCCCTCATCCTCACCTAATCCTCCCCCCCCCCCCCCTTCCCTGTCCTAGACCATTCCAGAGTTGTGACATCTGATTTTATATATAAAAAGGCAGTTTTTGCCATGCAATATGAATGGACAAAGAGGCATTAGATAATGCTGGTAAGGGCTGTTACTAGCCATTGTTTAGAGAGATTTGGTTGGTAGGCTGTTTGGATGTTACATTGAAAACGGCTTTTTACGGGGCATCCGGGTGGCGTGGCAGTCTACTCCGTTGCCTACCAACACGGGGATCGCCGGTTTGAAGCCCGTGTTACCTTCGGCTTGGCCAGGCATCCTTACAGACACAACTGGCCGTGTCTGTGGGTGGGAAGCCGGATGTGGGTATGTGTCCTGGTTGCTGCACTAGCGCCTCCTCTGGTCGGTTGGGGCGTCCGTTCGGGGGAGAGGGGGAACTGGGGGGAATAGCGTGATCCTCCCACATGCTACATCCCCCGGGTGAAACTCCTCGCTGTCAGGTGAAAAGAAGCGGCTGGCGACTCCACATGTATCGGAGGAGGCATGTGGTAGTTTGCAGCCCTCCCCGGGTCGGCAGACAGGGTGGATCAGTGACTGGGATGGCTCAGTAGAGTGGGGTGATTGGCCGGATACAACTGGGGAGAAAACGGGGGGGGGGGGGCCCCAAAAAAAGAAAATCACTTTTTACTTTGTCAAGTCATTTCCCCAGTTATATTGTGCACCTATTCAACAACTTCTGCCAACAGAAAAATAAGATACAAAATAATCCCTTTTTCGTTTATTTTCCCCTCAAAATCAAAACACTTTAACTTTCTCTAAAACAGCCAAGTTTTTGCGATTGCGTCATCAAGTCCAAGTGGGCAGACGACTAACATTCCAACCAAAAATATCATAAAATGTTTTGTATTATCCAAAGTCCTGAAGGATCAAATCACATCCCTCCCTACATTTTGTCCCAGCCTGAGATCCTGTTTTACTTGGAAATATATCACACTGGGGAAGCAAGAAATGCTCTGAATGCCATTTCACGTTGTCTTTAAATGATGCCGATGATTTACTGCCGTGCTTAATACCCAGTCACATGATGGTCTTACCCATAATTCACAGGAAAGCACCCACTGAGGTATTACTGCTGTGATAAAAGATGTAATCTATGGCACCCAGCACCGCTGGTCTACTGCTGTTATTAGAGGAAGATGGAGGGCCCCATGCTGAGTTGGTTACTTCCTGGTTGGATACCTGCATGACGCAGTCAAGTGCAACGGTTTGACTGTTCAATCAAGACACCATATTGAGGTGATTGGATGAGGGAGTCAATGAAAGGACAGTGAATGTGTGCACGCATCCGCATGGTGTGTGTGTGTGTTTGTGTTTCAGTGTGACAGACTGAGAGATGGATTAAGGGACTCAGTGTTCTTCCAGCATGAGTGCTCACATGGCACGCCAAGAACTGCTGATTGCACTGCTTTTAAAAGTAAACACACACACACACACACACACAGTCCCCATGCATGGGAAGACTTTTGGCCATTCGTTCCCTTATATTAACCCTCACCATTGGCAAGTCTTTCAATGGTGTAGGCATATCTTACCATTTGCAGCCATAATACTGAGCAGTCTCTGAAAGATCATCAGTGACATCACTGGCAGACAATCTGTGAATGGGAAAATTTACTTTCTGGTTTGCCAATAGGCCACATTGTATAAAAAAATGCAAATAACAATGCTACAACCCTAAATCCATAAAAGCTGGGACAGTGTGGAAAATGCTAATAAAAGCAAAAAGGAGTGATTTGTAAATTCTCTTCCCCCTGTACTATATTGACAACACTACAACACATCATTTGGGAGCCTGGTCTGCAGCGTCTTTGTGGGCCTAAGGACCACGGGCCTGACCGGAGCTGCGCCCAAAGGGGAAACACCGAGGGCAGTCTGACAGGACGCGGAAGCAGGGCAGGCTAAGCTAACTGCTAGCCCATGCAAGACCGGCAGTCCCGACAGTCATCCTGGCTGCCTGGCGTTCTCCTGGACAGTGGAATTATTTTGTTTAGTTTGGATATGTGTGTTAGTTTGGATGTGTTCTTGTAGTTCTTGTAGTTTTTGGATGTGTTCTTGTACTTTTTGGATGTGTTCTTGTAGTTCTTGTAGTTTTTGGATGTGTTCTTGTAGTTCCTGTATTTTTTGGATGTATGTTCTTGTAGTTTTTGGATATGTGTTTTTGTCTTTGCGTTGCACTGTTGTGGGCTGGGGGAAACGATGTTTCGTTCCATTTCGTGTGCGCAAGTGCTTGAAATGAAACGACAAAGTGTTTCTGATTCTGATTATCTGGTGTTTTATCTTATGAATCAAAAAAAATTTTTTTAAACATACACTCGTTTCAAATCCGATCCTCTGATAACTGCAACACGCTCCAAAAAAAGCTGGGACAGTCGAGTGTTTACCGCTGTGTAAAATCACCATTTCTTTTGTTTGGGCACTGAAGACACTAGTTGGTTAAGTTTAGCAAGTGGACCCCCCCCCCCAATCCATCCATATGAAGGTCTTCAGCTGTGCAATTGTACGGGGGCTTAGTTGCCTCATAATGTGCCACACATTCTCAATCGGAAACAGTTAATGACTGCAGGCGGGCCAATCTAGCACCCACACTCTCTGCATACACAGCCATGCACTTGTAATCCGGGCAGTATGTGGTTTGGCATTGTCCTGCTGGAAAATGCAGGGACGTCACTGGAAAAGAAGCCATCTGGATGGCAGCATATGTCCCTCCAAAATCTGTACATATCTCTCTGCATTAACAGTGCTCTCACAGATGTGCAAGTTACCCATGCCATGGGCCCTGTCACACCTCCATACCATGACAGACCCTGGCTTTTGGACCAGAGACTGATAACAGCTTGGATGGTCGTCTTCCTCTCTGGCCCAGAGAATACCCCAGCTGTTTTTTCCAGAAACCATCTGAAATGTTGACTTGTCAGACCACAAAACACAATTCCACTATGCTACTTTCCATGTCAGATGAGATCAAGCCCAGAGAAGTCGGTGGCACTTCTGTACAGTGTTGATGTACTGGTTCTGCTTTGCATAAGTGAAGCCATAACTTGCATCTGTGGATGCAAACAGTCAACCTCTGTCAGTCAACACCAAAGTATTCCCAAGCCCATGTCATGATATCCATTACAGATGCATGCTGGTGTTTATGATGGTGACGTCTGACTGATCGGAGATCATGCACATTCAGAAATGGTTTTCGGGGGCGTCAGGGTAGCGTGGCGGTCTACTCCGTTGCCTACCAACATGGGGATCACCAGTTCGAATCCCTGTGTTACCTACGGCTTGGTCGGGAGTCCCTACAGACACAATTGGCCGTGTCTGCGGGTGGGAAGCCAGATGTGGGCATGTGTCCTGGTTGCTGCACTAGCACCTCCTATGGTAGGTCGGGGCGCCTGTTTGAGGCAAGGGGGAACTTGGGGGGAATAGCGTGATCCTCCCACATGCTATGTCCCCCTGGTGAAACTCCTCACTGTCAGGTGAAAAGAAGCAGCTGGTGACTCCATATGTATTGGAGGAGTCATGTCTGTAACCCTCCCCGGATCGGCAGAGGGGGTGGAGCAGTAACCGGGACGGCTCAGAAGAGTGGGGTAATTGGCGAGGTACAAATGGAGAGAAAAAAAGGGGAAACCCCCCCACCCACCCCCAAAAAAAAAATGAAATCCCTTGTCTTTATGCTGTTTTGTTTGAATGCACGTCAAAGTAAATTTACAAATCACTCCATTTTGTTTTTATTAGCATTTTCCATGCTGTCCCAACTTTTTGGGAATTGGGGTTGTACATGCAACTGTATAATGTAGAGTTGTTATAATACAGATGTGTGCAGTGATGATATCCTCATTTTCTTATATAATGCAGCCTACCAGCAAAGCAGGAAGTACTTTTATTTTAACCAGGAAGTACATTTTCAGTCCTGGATTGCTCGCCAGTGACATCACTCGTGAACACTTTTCCTAAACAATTTTGGCGGCGATTCAGAGACATACGTAAGACTGTTCAGTATTATGGCTGCTATTGGAATGTTATGGCGGGGGGGGGGGTGGGAGAGTGAGAGAGATTGTTGGAAATTGGGATCATTTCCATTTAACCTGCCCTAACTTTAAACCTGACCTTTAACCCCAGTAGCCCAGAAATGACCCCTTTTCAAAGTCAGAGGTAGCAGTGCATAAGATCACACTGGTCAATGTGTATTGCAAACACACATTTTAAATACTTTTCCTGAATCCATTAAATTATCATAAACTCACCAAAGACTCGAATTTTACATCAAAAGTTACAAAATAAATTGTTTCTGCTACAAAGCCTAACTTCAGCTTCATGTCACACCAATGTTGTGGACAGGTCTGCAGACTTTGTTATGGACACAGACACACACAAGACCACCTGGATGTAGAAAGGTATTCCAGCGCTGCGACGCGTGGCACAAAGCTTGGATGAAGGGTCACTGGACTTGACTTCCTGCAGTACCTCAGACAGCCAGCGGGCAGGAAGCTGCTGCAGGGCTCGGCTCCTACTCCTAAAGCACGCACACGCACGCACACGCACGCACACACACACACACACACACACACACACACACACACACACACACACAAACACATGAAAAAGCTCATCAAACATGCTGACACGGATCCGATTACTTGGTTTACCTTTTAGGGGTGACATACTGTAAAACAGGGATAGGCAACATTGTCCAGAAAGGTCCGGTGTGGGTGCAGGTCTTTGTTCCAACCAAGCAGTTACACACCTGATTCTATCAGTCAACCAATAGTCTTTGCTAAGGACCTTGATTTGTAGACTCAGGTGTGTAACTCCTTGGTTGGAACAAAGACCTGCACCCACACCGGACCTTTCTGGACCACGTTGCCCATCCCGGCTGTAAAATATGAAAATGTAAAACGATGTTTAAATGTTTCATTTCAGCACGTGTTAAACTCATGTTTAAGCAGTGAAATACCTTCATCCGCTGTATGAACAGCTTACACAACACATTAGCATGGAAAAGGGTATTTACTGAAGACTGGAGGGATGCTCTCTATAAAAGCCTTGTTTATTTTGCTTAGCTACACTCCGCACACAACAGACCTGAGTGAAAAAGTTGAAAATCATTTTTGTTTTAACATTATGGGTTCATACGAGACAAAAAGAAACTAAATTTATTTTCGAAGAATTGAAACTTTCTGACATGAACTGTTTTGTATGGCACACATCAGTCATCCCATGCTCAAAGCACATTAATATATATATGCTTAGAATATTATTTAACACAGATCTCACACACACACACACATGCTCATAATCATATACGCACATATATTTACAGACACACAAACACGGAGGAGTTGGTATACTGCAAAGGAAAAATGTATTCTCTTGTTCTGTCAACAGCAGTTATTTATCAATAAGCATTGGAGCAGAGGTCAGACCAAACAGCCTAGTGTGGAAGAAAGGCAAGAAACATATTAGGCTGTCAGCATACAAGGACACTCGCACACCTTTATGTTGTGTTTCACATGGCAAGACATGCAAAGTGAAAGCAGACATGCAGTGATGCAATCAGGAAGGCTAAGGCCGATTACAAACACAAGCTGGGGAACAAGCTCCAGGGCAAAGAAGGCAGAGGTGTGTGGCAGGGACTGTGGCAAATTACCAACTACAAGGCGAAACACTCTGCCTGCAATGATGACCCCAAGTTCCCTGATGAACTTAATGGGTTCTACTGTCGTTTTGATAAAACCTCAACCTGACAACCGAGTCTGCCTACAGTGGATGCCCCGCTGAGTCCACCATTTGTGATTGGGAAGCATGAGGTCAGGGGTCTGCTGCGCAATCAGAACAGTGAAAAAGCTGAAGACCCTGATCTTGTGTCCTCAACCACTTTAAAATGGTGTGCTGCTGGGGCATCCGGGTAGCGTAGTGGTCTATTTCGCTGCCTACCAACACGGGGGTCACCTGTTCGAATCTCCGTGTTACCTCCGGCTTAGTCAGGCATCCCCACAGACACAATTGGCCGTGTCTGTGGGTGGGAAGCCGGATGTGGGTATGTGTCCTGGTAGCTGCACTGGCGCCTCCTCTGGTCAGTCGGGGCGCCTGTTCGGGGGGGGGGGGGACTGCACATGTATCGGAGGAGGCATGTGATAGTCTGCAGCCCTCCCCGGATTGGCAGAGGGGGTGGAGCAGCGACCGGGATGGCTCGGAAGAAAGGGGTAATTGACCGGATACCATTGAGGAGAAAAAAAGGGGGAACATTTTCAAAAATAAAAAATAAAAAAATGGTGTGCTGCTGATCTTGCTTCTGTTCTGATTTGTATTTTTAACTGGTCTATCAACCAGTGCAAAGTAGCAGCATGCTTTAAATCTGTAGTTATAATTCCTATGCCTAAGAACCCCATTGTTAGCTGTTTAAATGACTACAGGCCCATTGTCTTAATATGAGAGTGTCTGCACACATAGTATGTAAACATCTGTCCGGTGCTGTGCTAGAAGACCCCAATCAGTTTGTGTACAGGGCCAATAGGTCGGTGGATCATGCTGTATCTCTCTGTCTCTACTCCATCTTGCAGCATCTATAGAGGCGCCTGCCACCTACACTCTGGTACTGTTCAATGACTATAGCTCAGCTTTTAATGCAATCATAACCACAAGGCTATATACCAAACTTTTGCAGCTAGGTTTCCCTCAGTCTCTATTTCTCTGGGTCTTGGACTTCTTACTGGGCAGAACACAGGTTGTCAAATTCAACAAATTGTCAAACTCACTGGCTATGAGCACAGGTACACCTCATGGGTGTGTCCTCTCACCTCTGCTCTACTCATTATACACCAATGACTGTATTTCACACTCTGACACTGTAAAAATGACCAGGTTTGCTGATGATACAACACTGGTGGGACTGATTTCCTGTAATGATGAGAAAGCTTATAGAAAGGAGGTTTCCTCTCTTGTGGACTGGTGAAGCAATAAAAATCTCAAACTGAACATCAAAAAAACAAAAGAACTTGTGGTTGACTTCCATAAAAATCAGGGAGAGCTACAACCGCTGGCCATTAACAACCAGGGGGTAGAGAGAGTGGATCATTTCAAATTCCTTGGGACTAAAATCTCCTCTTCCCTGAAATAAAAGAATAGAATACACTTTGTTATTTGTACATACATACAATGAAATGTCACTCTCTGCAGTTAACCCATCCTAGCTGTGTAGCTAGGAGCAATGGGCAGCCGCCACGCAGCACCTGGAGACCAACTCCAGTTATTTCTTCCTATTGCCTTGGTCAGGGGCACAGACAGGAGTATCAACCCTAATATACACATGTTTTTGATGGTGGGAGGAAACCAGAGCACCCGGAGGAAACCCACCCAGACACAACAAGAACATGCAAACTGCACACAGGAAGGACCTGAGACGGCTTGCGGTTCGCACCCAGGACCTTCTTGCTGTGAGGCAACAGCGCTAACCACTTGGCCACTGTGCCGCCCATGGGGAGACAACTTCATCACCATCCAGAAGAAAGATCATCAAGGACTATTCTTTCTAAGGCAGCATATGAAATTTGGACTGTCAAGGGTTGCCATGTTACAGTTCTTCAGAGCTGTAATGGAAAGTGTGCTCACTTTCTCAACAACTGTATGGTATACAGAATTGTATACCAAACAATTCATACAGCCCACAAGAAAAACAAACTGTTGGACAGAGTAGATCGCACAGCTTCAAAAATAATTGGCTGTGGACTCCCCACCATTTCTGAATTATACCATATTCGCATTCAGCAGAAAGGTTTTAAAATTTTAAATGGACTCCTCGCACCCCGCCAACCCGCTATTCAATCATCTCCTTTCGGGTAAAAGACTCCACAGTATTAAGACCGGAACATCTCGCGTCCACAATAGCACTTACCCTGCAGCAATCCACATCCTAAATGCTTCACTGATTGTATAAGTATAGACTCCTTAAGCACATGCACACTAATTTGTCACTTTAAGGGCATGGGACATATGGTTGCATTAATTGAATTATTGTAATATAATTGCAACAATATGTTTTTGTGGATACTCCTCATACCATATTGTGTGGTTATGTGTTTACTGTTATATCTGAGCACACCGAAACAACATCAAAATCATCTGTAAAGTTGATACGGCAATAATGTATTGAGTCTTGAGAGAGAGAGAGAGAGAGCAAGAGAGCCAACAAGAGAGAGAGAGAGAGAGAGAGATAGACCGTGTGCAGGCAAGCAATGGAGAGAAAGATAAAGAAAGAGAGAGCAAAGTGGAACACACTGATCCAGAAACCAGTGCAGAGCATCAAAAGGCAGTGGTTAAGCACCCAGCAATCAACACCCCATAACCCAACACACGGCCTGCATACCATCCACACACCGCTCTTTCCAGTCCACACTCTTTCTAAACACACACACACACACTCTCTCTCTCCTTTCACACACCTACACACAACCACCAGAATGTCGCCCTCATTTCACAACACACGAGTCATAGAGAGAGACCAGTTTTGTTCATAAGCAAACAATCATGTTTTTGTAAAGCTCTTCAAGTCTGGGTGGTTCAATCAAACTCAACATCATCCAAAAAGCTTGTGGATCGTCGCCCGCTGTACACCAAAAAGACATTTCCACAAAACCTCCACAGAGGAAAACGGGGAGGTTTACAAAAAAGAGGGGGGATTCTTTTATACCGTGTAGAAATAAAGCAACCTAGATTTTTCTGTTTCGCAAAAAATATCGAGTTGTTTACAACTGCAGCAGAGATGGAGGAGGTCGGGAGTGATGCCCAATCAGAGAGTGAACCTGAGGCTTCAGCCAAGTTTAATCTTGTCCCTTCAGCACTGCTATGAGCTGCCAGAGAGGCCCCATCAATCCGGTGCTGCTCAATAGGAAAAGCAATTTCATCCACAGTACTAGTCACATGAGGGAAATACAAAAAGATGAGAAATGCGTACTTTTTACCAAAGTAGGACACTTTGCAAGTACTGCACTCTCTAGGGATCAGATTTGGTCAAAAGTAAATAATCATACTGTTGAAATGCAAAACATTAAAATGATAACACATACCCCATTACTGCACTACCCGAAGTATGCCAATGCGAGACAAACCTGGATCTGTGCAAAACTCTTTCGTAGTACCACACGGTGATGAACTACGTAATTCACTTTTATGCAATCACTTTACACGTGAGGAGTAATTGTGAGATGATGTGAAGCCGATTTCGAGACATACTAACAGATGGCATAAAGGCACAAGACTGATTTAAGCAACAACAACCTATAAACTCAAATTTAAGCACTTCGCCCTTTATGCCGGATTTGTGCTCTTCTCGTTTAGATACACAAACGTCTACAAACATACCTGCACAACATGTTGGTGAGGCGAACGAACCCCACGTAAGCCAGTTCAAATGCACCACGGTGACGAGACTGCAGGAGCTGCTGTCGGAAGTACAGACCGACTCCCTCAACCTGAGAGAGAGAGACAGAGAGAGAGAGAGAGAGACAGACAGAGAAAGAGAGAGAGAAACTAGCTGATGAAATTATTCCAATTCACATTTAATTTAACGTGGACTTGGGGCATCCGGATGGCATGGCAGTCTATTCTGTTGCCTACCAACACGGGGATCGCAAACCCCGTGTTACCTCCGGCTTGGTCAGGCATCCCTACAGACACAATTGGCCATGTCTGTGGGTGGGAGGCCGGATGTGGGTGTGTGTCCTGGTCGCTGCACTAACGCCTCCTCTGGTCAGTCGGGGCGCTGTTCGGGGGGGAGGGGGAACTGGGGAGAATAGAATGATCCTCTCAGGTGCTTCATCCCCCTGGCGAAACTCCTCACTGTCAGGTGAAAAGAAGCGGCTGGTGACTCCACATGTATCAGAGGAGGCATGCAATAGTCTGCAGCCCTCCCCGGATCGGCAGAGGGGGTGGAGCAGTGACCGGGACGGCTCGGAAGAGTGGGGCCAGATATAATTGGGAAGAAAAATAAAGGGGGGGGGGATCCAAAGAAGAAGAAAAAAATTAAGGCAGATTTCAAATTGCTTCCTGGATTACTCCTAAAATTAAATTTTAGCAGTAATTAGTATACATTAGCTACCAACTTCTGGGAAATCATCCCACTACATGAGCTCGTGCATTTTTATATGCATATCTTATTATTTTGTATTTGCTGAGCAAAGTAAATCTATATGATAGGAAAGAGTCTCGTCTGAGCGATACCGCACGGATATAGCTGGAGTGGCCAAGCATGTGGAGCGTGAGAGCGGCATGTCAGTGGCGTGACAAGTGTGTTCAAATAAAGACATTGGGACATCCACATAATGACCACTGTCGGTAAAACCATCAAGTTGGTAATAGTGTTAGTGACATTATTCTAACTATACACACACACATACACACACACACACAAGCGGCGTTTCTTTCACAGTGTGTAAACACATGAGTGTATTGCAGGTGAGGGGCAGGGCAAGGCGGAGGCAGAGCTTTTGTGCCCTGTCATTAGGCTGTGGCATCACGACCACAGAGAAGGCCAGGCCATGGTCAGTCAGGGGTGGCACGGAGGGCACAGGGAGGGGTGCCAATGCCTGGCAAATCTCCATATGAAAAACCCCCTAGTGAATTTGGGGTTAGACACAACATCTAAACCAAACACAGACACAGATCCCCTGTGCACTAATGTTACATCATCGGCTTAACCATATCCCCGATCCCAGAGATGGCTGGGAGCTTCTTATTACTCTGTCTCTGCCACAGGTTTACAACCTGACACAAATGTAGTGCTACACTGAATTTTATTCTGAGCCCAACCGAATGACTGGCCCATTCACTCAGCTGACCCTGTGGACCAAAAGTGGACTAACTGAAACACCAAACTATGGAGCAGGGTGACCACAGTGGTACCAGCCCAATGAGTTATCATATCAACGGCCAAAGTGGACTCTCAGGACAGGCCTGACCTCACCGGGGTAAAAATGGGAGTGACAGTCACTGTTTGAGGGCCGTGGCTGCTTGAACCAGACCACTGCGGTGTGGTGCGGTGCTGAAGCGGGCCGTGCCAGCCCATGGCTACGGCTATTTAAAGTCTCCCTCCCGACGGTTCCCGTTTGTATAACCGTTAAAAAGCCGATCGGGCTTCCTGTGTGGGGTGGGGAGAGGGGGAGACTTAATTTGGATGTCAACTTCCTGTTTGCAACGCTCCCGTTTCCCAAAAAACTTCCATGTGCGGAGAGAAAAGTTTCCCAACTCTAATTACATGTATGGCTCTGGGCCGTGCCGGTGACCCAAATAGCCAACTTCTCCTCTGACAGCCACGGGTTAGCTCCCAGTCTGATAACACTGTTGCAGGTCTCCGGCTGGCGCTCCCGTCCAATCTAATGGCTGCAATCCCAAGGGGCATCGCGTAATTCCAAGAAGTGGCTAATGAAATATAAAATGACAATTCCATAAAAAAGATGCAGACTAATTATCTTAAATCATTTTACATTCTCATGCTAACAGCCATAAAAATAATTACTATTGACATTATCGTCTTTTTTCTATTTGTTAACACTCTTCTACTTTAATATCTTGGTGTGAAACTTTGGTTGACCGGATGAGTGCTGAACTGGCAAATATTATTTTAATTACATTACTCAGTTAGGAATTTTATTTCAATTATATGGATTATACTGATTTTAAATTAAAGTTAATCAAGTAAGGCTTGATTAACTTTAACTGGTGCAGTGGTTAGCATGGTCACCTCACAGCAAGAAGGTCCTGGGTTCCAACCCTGGGGTTGTTCAACCTTGAGGGGGGGGGGGTCGTCCCGGGTCGTCCTCTGTGTGGAGTTTGCATGTTCTCCCCATGTCTGTGTGGGTTTCCTCCGGGTGCTCCGGTTTCCTCCCACAGTTCCAAAGACATGTAGGTCAGGTGAATCCACCGCACTAAATTGTCCCTAGGTGTGGATACGTGTGTGTGTGTGTGTGTGTGTGTGTATATGTGTGTGTGTCGGCCCTGTGATGGCCTGGCGGCCTGTCCAGGGTGTCTCCCCACCTGCCACTCAATGACTGCTGGGATAGGCTCCAGCATCCCCCCACCCTGAGCAGGATAAGCAGTTAGGAGAACACAAGGGGCTAGATATACAGTGTACGCTACAGCTTACACTGTTATAGTTTTCACCTTTCTTGGTGGTAAGGATTTGTTTCCACACCTTGCAGTCAACAGTGTCGTCTCGTCCTAGTATGTAGTGTAGTGTAGTCCATTAACCCAGTGTTTTGTACAGAGAACCAATCAAGCCGGACTTCCAGGAAACCACCACCTATACCACCCTGCCCCCTTCATCTTAACTATCCGTCTCCTGAGATCGAATGTGTTTATGGAACTTTGTGGGCGATTAAACTTATCGGGCATCTTAATTACCGACAACAGCGAGAAAGGAAACGTCAGATATGAGGATAGCACAGTTTAGTTGGAAAACCTATCACAAGTTTCAGCCATGCAATGAGATATCCGTCAGCGTTCATCATCATCTAAAAATGAGACAGCGAGGCAGTGCAAAGTTATGTAATAGAGGGTTCTGGATGACCTGTGTCCTATAACAGTAAAGACAACACATTTTAGAGGTGAAGCTAAAGTAAGAAATAATGAATGAACCCGAGGTAAGAAAGAGATCGCTTTAGAGAAATATTTCACTTGATAGAAAATTAACCCTTCATAATATTTTAATATTGACACACCATTGTAGCGGTAAGTGTGCTTCTCCATTAGCCGCGGGTAGGCCAGACCCACGGCTATGTCTCCTGTGTTATTTGTACCACGGCCTGGTAATACAAACTTGACGGAGGATCCCCGACTCGTGCCAGCGCTGCTTTGGCGGTCTCTGCCCCAGACACAAACACATATACTGAAGACGTTCACGCACACAATATCCCTATCACACACAAAACTTTGGAATGTTGTCTCCAGATGGCAGAGTGACATCTCTTCTTTCTCCGTCTATTACCATCTGGATCCTCTCACATTCCTTCTGTCTCTTCCCCTCAGCTCAAGTCAACTGAAAAAAACCCCTGAAACAAAACAACTATCACCCGCGTCAACAACGGCTGCTGTTGCCATGGCGGCACCCGGCAAAAGAAACATCTGCGGTGTTGCCGAGGCGACGGGATCCAACACAGGACATTGGTGAGGGACCGCGAGAAGTTGACAGGACGCACTTTGGAAAGAACTGTTGAACGGTCAAAAAAAAAAATACACACGTTTTGCCCAAGCGTGTGTCATTACTGTGTTTGTCTATACGGACCGTGCCAGGCCTGCTTTCCAAGCACTCGTATCGGACTCACCCACCAGGGCGCGTGTGCACTCACACATACAGAGGAGTGGAAGAGAAGCCGTACGAATGAAAATTGAGGAGGGATGCGGAAAAGAGGTGGAGGCAGGGACAGAAGTTCAGATTTTCCTCTTGTCCCTGCGGTTGTGAGGAGCTTGTTAGCTCATCGGTTGCGTAACAAAGCCCAACGCGCCAACCGCCGAGGTTGGCACGGCATTAATGACGTAATCCCTTCATAACGCCGTGGCACTGACATTATTATCAAGGGCAGAGGAAACAATATTAAAAATCACGCTGGCCTTTCGTGCCATCTCAAATCCCCACGCCACCGTTTTACAAGAGGGGGCTGCATATCTCCGTGTGGTTTTGTGAAGGAAAAATGTGAATTTCGGGATGGGATAACTTTAATGGAGCATGGAATTCAAATATCTTTTCACAATTTTACTGTGTCCAATTGAGGTTTACCCAGCGGTTGTCACATAGCGACGAATATCAACAACTGTTTGGTAATTCTGCTCACGTCTTCAACCTTAAATATTTAGAACAACTTTGTTACAGCCATAAAGGAGAGACAAGTGGTATGGCCAGAATCATTTCTTTTTTTTTTTGGAATTTTCCCTTTTTCTCCTCAGTTATACTTGGCCAATTACCCCACTCTTCCCGAGCCGTCCCGGTTGCTGCTCCACCCCCTCTGCCGATCCGGGGAAGGCTGCAGACTACCACATGCCTCTCTGACACATGTGGAGTCGCCAGCCACTTCTTTTCACCTGACAGTGAGGAGTTTCACCAGGGGGATGTAGCGCATGGGAGGATCACGCTATTTCCCCCAGTCCCCCCCCCCGCCCCCGGAACAGGTAACCCGACCGACCAGAAGAGGTGCTAGTGCAGCGACCAGGACACATACCCACATCCGGCTTCCCACCCGCAGACACGGCCAAATTGTGTTTGTAGGGACTCCCGACCAAGCTGGAGGTAACACGTGGATTCGAACTGGCGATCCCCGTGTTAGTAGGCAACGGAATAGACTGCTACGCTACCCGGACACCCCGGCCAGATTAATTTCTAACAAAGTGGTCTGTCCCAAGCTTTGTACTAAAAAAAGCTGTAGTATCAAAATCTATGCCAGCGCAAGTAGCACTGAACAAATTGACACTATGAAATTGACAACTAAGGCCCTTAATTATGCACACAAAACACACAAACACATGGGGCATAAGTGCATAACACTTCCTATTTTTTGCAGACATTCCCTTCCTCACAGGGATGTAAATATATGGTCGACAGGAACATACAAAGACACACACACACATCTACCCCCTGCACAGCCAAGTACAGTGTATGTCTGTTACCCTTGTTATTATGGACGGTAACATGCTGAACCACTCAGACAACTATTCCTGTGTGTGTGCATGTTTTTTGTGTGTGTGTTAAGTCTGTCTGTCGCTCCGTGTGTGTTGTTGTTTGCAGTGTTCAGTGTTTTCCTGCTGGTGGTGGAAGTGATTTGGAAAGAATGCAGTGGAAAGGGAGGGCCGTCGTGGCCGTTAAACCAGCAGGGTCGGCCTTAAATGAAAGCACAGCGCTAACGAGGGCGGATGCTAATTGAAGAGGCTCCCAGCATGGTGTCACATACACGTTCACATCACTCTTCCCTAAAGTAGATACACACACATACTGTAAAGATGACAGCTCTTTACACAGCAGACATGCCGGCATGGCAATGTGGCTCTTGTGTGTTTGTGTGTGTGTAGATGTAAACTAAACAGCTATGTGGCGCTACATGAGCATGTATTTCCTGCTTATATATCTGCTGGGCCTTGTTTTAAGGAGTAAAATTGTGACATTATTTTGGCAAAAGAGGAGAAGAAGAATTTAAGTGACAGTGTTGTTAAACTGATGAAATTATTAAAAAAAATCTGAGCTCACAAAATCCACTCAAATATTTTAGATGATGGGCGTCCAGGTAGTGTGATGGTCTATTCTGTTGCCTACCGACACGGGGATTGCCGGTTCGAATCCCCGTGTTACCTCCAGCTTAGTTGGGCGTCCCTAAATGCAATTGGCCATGTCTGCGGGTGGGAAGCCGGATGTGGGTATGTGCCCTGGTTGCTGCACTAGCATCTCCTCTGGGTCAGTCGGGGCGCCTGTTCGGAGGGGAGGGGGAACTGGGGGGAATAGCGTGATCCTCCCACATGCTACGTGCCCCTGGCGAAACTCCTCACTGTCAGGTGAAAAGAAATGGCTGGTGACTCCACAGGTATTGGAGGAGGCATGTGGTAGTCTGCCAACCCTCCCCGGCTCAGCAGAGGGGGTGGAGCAGCAACCAAGACGGCTCAGAAGAGTGGGGTAATTGGCCGGATCCAATTGGGGGGGGGGGGGGATCCAATATATATATATATATATATATATATATATATTTTAGATGGCAACCCAAACTATGCTGAATCATACCAGGGCAAGACCCAGACCGGTTGGAGTAAGCCAACATAGAGAAGGCCGTTGGATGTGAGAGTTTGTGAGGTATATACATTTGATATCTGGTGAGTGTGTGTGTGTGTGTGTGTGTGTGTGTGTGTGTGTGTGTGTGTGTGTGTGTGTGTGTGTGTGCATGCATTTACACTTGCGTGCACCTCAGATCTCACCTGCGCCTCCGTGATGACCCAAGAGTGTGTTTCTTCTGTGCCGTCGTTTGTGCAGTGCAGGGGCAGACTCTGACACAGCTGTCCGAGCAGCATGGCTACTTCCTTCATGCTCCGCCAGCAACACACCAGCACCATCTGGGCTGTCACCCTGTAGCCCTCACCACTGTCACTGTCGCCTGGAATTCACACATAAGCAGTCACGAGCAGAAACACACAAACAGGGGCTCCGTTTTTTTTCTTCTTTTTTTTAAAGTGTTTGATCAGCTGCATCCACAAAAGATCTCTAGTAAAGCGCCGAACATGAAGAAAATGTGAATGAAAACAAGGAAAACGATTAAATCTACTCTGTCGACGTTTCGCCCACAAGATGTGACCGTGTTTTAACGTGTAATTGTGTCCCGTGTCATTCCACAACGCAAATTGTTACAAACCTGCTTTGTTAAAAACGTTTGTGATATCATTTACTTCACATGCAAATGTACATGGATCTGTTTGACTTTTCACAGACATCTTTTGAATCGCAGTGTGATGAGTCCGGCCCATCCGTAAGATGAGATGGGTTTTTTTCATGTCACACCGAGGAAGAGGCAAGTTTGTAGTTGGCTAATATGTTGCGTTCACGTGATGTGTCCTCATCCACTGCTCCTCTTGTTCTGCACATCGGCGTCAACGTAGTTTGACGTGAGCGAGGGAAGAAGTAAAACACTGACCCCGTCAGGACACAATCAGTACTACACCCAAACACAGACGGGGCCTGAACATCCCTTCACACTCTTAAACGTGTCCCTACAGAAAATGCATTAAAGTAAACTCAACATTAGATTCACAAATCAGATAAGCAATGATTCCAGCGTTTAGCACTCTCTAATGTGGTAAATGCCATCGATGTGCCTTTCGCTGAGTATTTTTTTTTTTCTCTATGACACTTTATTGGTATTCGTCACTTTGCTCACCTGTGTTGTCCTTTGTTGCTGTGCATGTGATCTGAGTGTCTGTGTCATCCAGTCCGGGCTGTGCGTCCAGCTCCCTGGCACTGCTGAAGAAGTCATTGGTGTCCCTGGGCTGTATCTCTGAAAGGATCTTCTGGAGACCTGCGGATGTCCCTGAGGACGGACGGATGGACACACGGGGACACACACACACACACACACACACACACACAAAATGGTGTGGACACACAGAAATACTTGTTGCAAGAATGTGATAACTCAGTTTGTTCCTGGGCTTTTTTGGACACAAAACACCCATGTATGTTTAAAGTGAGAATGAACGTCTCCTGCTTCTTGCGTTCTTGATTGTTGTTTATATAGGATACCAAAGATAAGCACACACAAAGACACACACTAAAATATCTATGTACACACATACACTCATAAATAGTATGAAGACAACAAAGATCAGGCCTGATGTGAAAAGAAGCCAGTTTACCTGAGTCTGCATCCATGGGAATGAGTCCCTCAGGGGAGGAGCTCTGGACTACAGGGGAGACCACGTCAGACATTCTGTAGCACACGTCAATCAGCTCAGACACCAGACACCGCCACTGATCAGTTTGGCTCAGACTCCTACACAAACACACGCACACGCACACACACACACACACATAATACTGAGGTCAAAAGACAGGTAAGTTTGTGATAAATGCCTCCTTGACCAAGGTACTGGCCCCCAACTGTTCCAGTGGATGTGCAAGACTGAGTCCAACCGGTTCGCTCCCATGTGTGTGATGTGTGGAAACTTTCCTATCCCTGCAAAGACTCCCCAGTGTAGTTTGACATTTTTCAAGTCACTAAAATTTCCATTTTTGAAAAAAAGGAAAAAAAAGGAATTTCATAATTTATGTAAAGAATTTAAAGCATCCAAGCATTTAGCCAATTAAAGGGACACTTCGCCGATTGTCGACCTTATTTCTATCCATCCGAATTTGGGATATAGTGTGAAAGACACCTGCAGTTTTTGCCAATGTTCTCTGTGTTTCTGGAATGTAGTTGCAAAATCTGGTCTTCCATCACCAGTGTCGTAACGTGACACATCAGTGATGTAGTTGGTGACAAGGAAGAACTATAGGGAAGTTCACCTTGGCTTTCTAGTCTCTGCCTCCGGGGGCATGCTCTAGAATGTCACTCAAAAACAAACTTCCTTGATCTCTTTGCCTTGTATTGCCAACTAGCTATGTTTCCAACAAAAAATGGTGTCCCAAAATTGGAGTGCAGAGGATGAGGATACATTTGACAGTGTTTTGGCTGTCTCGGATATTCAACCATATTTGTCCGAGTCGTATACGACGAAAGAATTGCTGCGGAGAGAGGCCGAGGCTGCTGCTGCATTAGCTGAGCAAGAGGATATGGTTGGTGGGGACTATTCAGAATCTGAGCTGCCAAAAGCAAACAGCGACTGGTGGTGCGTTTGTTAAAATTGTTCTCCGCTGCCAACAGAAACTGAATCATTTGACATAGTAAAATACTGAAGTGCCCCCACCAAATAGAGAGAGTATTAACGCATGTAATACACATGGACTAAGTTGGCTTTGTTATTGGGTGCTATCAGCTTTTTGTTATATTTCTAGAACCATTAGCTGCAACACTAAGAGCGCACACAGGCATTACAGTGGTATGAGGTGGGGGTTGTGAGCACAAATTATTTCTGTATGCAGATTGTATCTTGTTACTTATATCAGACCCTGGTAACGCCATACCTTTACTTTTAAACAAGACTGAGGCATTTTTGGAAATATCTGGGTATAAAATTAATTGGCATAAATCAGAGACTATGCCTGTATCCAGAACATGCTTGTCATCAGTGGTTTTTACTTTCCAATTCAAGTGAATTCCAGTGGGCATGAACTACTTAGGTTTAAGATTGCGTGCAGATTTGGAGAATATTATTGAAATCAATTTGCTGCCATTATTTAAAGAGATAAAAAAAAGAAATCGGGAAAGGTGGAAATCGATTAATCTCACCCCGTGGGCCAAAATAAATACTATTAAGATGGTGGCAGCTCCACAATCTAACTATTTATATCAATGATGCTACCACCAACTATACCCTATAAGATATTTAAATAACATAGTCAATTTGTCAGATTACCTGTGGAATGGGAAAAGGCTGAGGATCAGCTTGAAGAAGTTGTGTACTCGTAGGGAAAGGGGTGGCTTGGCACTCCCAAATGTGGTAATATATAATCTGTCTTTTGAAATAGCCAAGTTAGCTAGGGACAGGGCAGAATATGATTCCCACTTGGGTTGGATAAACAATAGAGAATTCTATGACTCTCCTTTCAAACCCATACAGATCCTTTCACAGATAAGATGACTAGATGGAGACAGAAGCCCCATGTTAAAGCATTCCCAGGTCTGAGGTGCAAAAATGATGGGGAAATCTCAATACAGACAGGTTTATTCTTCCATATGGAATAACCCTCAAGTCTGGATAGGGAAACGTTCAATTAGCTTGGGTAGCTGGCAGGGGAGTGTAATAAATATACAATGTAAATGTACAAAGTATATGTGGCATAAATGATTTACATAGAGATGCAAAATTTAAGACATACCAGGAGCTAGTTGGCCAGTTAAAACTCGAAAAGGAATGGAAAATTCTGGAAATACCTCCAATTAAGGAGGCGAATCTGACTTGATTCAGAAGTTCTTTGATTTTACCAAACATGACGCACAGCGCCTCGGTGTTCAACAAAAACATCATGAATGCAAAAAATGAGAAGTGTAAGAATCGAAGGTTAATTTGGCAAAGGGACTTAGGACATGATACTGGGGAGAAGACATGGCATAATATAATATCCAATACTGGCTTGGCCACAAGAGATGTTACACACAGATACTATTACACTCCACTGAAGCTATTTATGATGGGTCTGATACAAGACGGAAAGTGTTGAAAATGTAATCGGCACATTCTTACATGCTATATGGGAATGCACCATGGTTCTTCCCTTTTGGAAGGAAGGGTCGATCAAACTGGGAGAATGGACGGAACAGCCCTTACCAGAGGTATGTCTTCTGGATGATAAAACACTTTTACCACAGGGTGTCACCAAAGCACAGTTTGGATTAATACTAACGGGTCTCATTACTGCAGCAAGACTTGTTTTGCAAAACTGGAAGAACACAAAAAACACCAGAACTCAGTAAATGGGTTAAATTTATGACTGAAACCACCTCCTCTGAATGCTCAAGAGCTAAAATGAACAATACAAAAGGGAAATTTAAGCAAGTCTGGGATCACATCTTCCTGAACATTAAGGTCTCACTGCAGTAAAAAGTTGTGGGGAAAATCAAAGGCTAGATATTATCATGGCTAGAACTGTAGGATGTATTAATATGGGTGTATTTGTAAAATGTTTTAGGTGTTGTTACTGACTTTTTTGGAGGGGGGGTTGTGCTTTGTTTGTTTTGTTTTGTTTGATTTTGTTTTTCCTCCATTTTTGGGTGTATATTTTTGTAAAGTTGACTTATACAATATTGATAACATAAGACATTTATGAGTTATATGTATGTAGAATAACAGAGCATAAAAAATTAAATGACCAAAAAAATAAATAATAATAATAATTAATTTGTGGCAGAATGGGAAAGCTGTTGCCTTTGGGTGTGTTTTTACAAGTGAGAAGGAATACTAGCTTTAAAAACCTATTTCACCCTGTTATGGAAAAATGACAACTAAACAGAACCTGTTATTCAATTTTTTTAAATTCAGGCATTTAATAATAAAAAAAAGACCAAAAAAGGATGAAATAGTGCAAAATGTATATATTTTTGCAAGACAGTAAATGCCAGCGTTCTCTCCATGGTCTAGATGTGTTATTTTAAAGGTAACCAGAACTATCTGCAGCCAGGCACGACTGCCTGAAAAGACATTTTGAAGAACACCCATTTCAAACTCAGTCACTATTACAGGTTTTGTATGGCCAAGAAAAACTATTAATACAATCAGGATCAGAAACACTTTATTGATCCCCATGGGGAAACTGGGTACAGTTGCTCACATTGTACAAGAGAAAAGCATATGTGAAATTATAAGAAAAATAAGACGTGTAAAAAATATGCAAAGAATGTACAGTATGAATGCCATTCTAATACAGTATAAATATACGCCAGAGTATTCCACAGTTGAAATATTGCACAATCATAAAAGTTAAATTATTGTACTGTTAAGTTAGTATTGCACAATTGAAAATGTAAATTATAAATGAAGGGGTTATGAAGCCGCTGAAGGGAGAGAAATAAGTCCAAAGGTCCAACTGAATTGCTCAGTATTTTTATTTTTTGTCAGACACTTTGCTAGACGTATTGCATCACTTTGGAAAACAGGAATGGTGCTTCACAGATGCTTCTTGTTTGGATGGTTCTGGGACTGCTGCAATGTTTGGGGGAAGAGCAGGCTGAGTCAATACTGACTTTTGCTAAGTATATTTTCCACTTCTGGTGTAGGAAGATGGCTGTGCGAATTCGCATTTGCAGCGGCCACACCCAGTGCCATCCACGCAGTGTCTTTGTCCACGTCTGCATCTAAGTTTTGTCCTCGTTTGATGGCTGGGAGAGCTGGTGCTGGATCGGCTGAGAGAGCGGGGCAGGCTAAGCTAACTGCTAGCCCATGCAGACCAGTAGTTCCGATAACACTGAGGGCGGTCTGGCGGCGGCCTCACCTGGCGTTGACTGGTGTTTTTGATGTCGTCGTAAGGAGTGTGGGAAGGTGTGTCGAGGGTGTCTGGCTGGGGGAGTGGGCGCTGGATTGGCTGGGAGAGCTTGGTCTGCTTCGTCCGGTGGACCTGGGGACCACCGCCCCTGCCTGGAGCTGCGCCCCAGGAGGAAACGCTGAGGGCAGTCTGACAGGATGCGGAAGCCGGGCGGGCTAAGCTAACGGCTAACCCATGCAGATCGGCTGTTTCGACAGTCATCCTGGCTGGTGTTCGTTCCCTTGGACAGTGATTCTTTTTTTTTGGTATGTGTTAGTTTGGGGTATGTGTGTTCTTGTAGTTTTTGGATGTGTTTTTATCTTTGTGTTGTACTGCTGTGGTATGGGAGAAACGGCATTTCGCTTCATTTCATGTATGCAAGTGCATGAAGTGAAATGACAAATAAAGTGTTCCTGATTGATGAGGGAGCAGGAGTGACGCAGTCCACACTTTGTAGGCAAAGGTAAGGTCCCGTCATCATGCAATGGCAAGTTCAACAAGGCACACTCTGAAGTTGTGCGTGTGAGGTTTGTACATTGTCTTCACAACTTTGTCCTCTGACAGTTAACAAGTTTCCTCTTTGCATCTCACCTGAAATGACAAAAAAAAAAAAAGATATTTAGGGAAACATAACAGATGAAGACTTGGATGAACTTAAGCTGACTGTCATATTTTCATCACCTTTAAAATGGTGAAAGTGAAGATCAGTTTATTTTAAAAAATTGAAAAAGGAAAACAACTTCGGTGCAGGTGACAATGTAAATTGTCCACATAGATTGTCTACATTGACATCGGGTGTCATAGTACTTATTATATAGAAAAAAATAAAGTATCACAGAAAGTTGAATCAGTTCATCGGGACACAAAGTTTAGTGGGAGGAACGTTTCATCACTCATCTAAAGGGACCTCTTCAGTCTCACCTGACTGCAGGTATCCCCACCCTTCTAAACAATACAGTTGTGTCACGTCTTTATGCATGCTCAACAAACACTGTGTCCAGATGAACTGGTTCAACTGTCTGTGACAGTTGCGTAACGACCAAAAACAATGACCGGTTTCATATGCAAATATGGGCGTGACCATTAACTAGAGTTTCAATGGCCATGTGTACTATTCACAGAGGCTCTGGGAATAGTTACAATCACAGCATTGTAAGATGGCAAAAGATGTACTCGTAGGCCCCTCCCCTTCGGTTCAGGGATGGTCGTTCCCTCTTCACATAGGTGGCCTCCTTGACTCCCCAATGAACTGATTCAACTTTCTTACCTATATCATCGACCATGCATAAAGACACCAACAAAATATGTATGTGTTTTCTACCTTTGCTCTTAGTGGCAGGCTTCCTCTTCACAATATTTTCATCATGCTCCAAAACAGTGAGTTGCCCTCTATTCCTCATGCCCATGTAGGAGAAGTGTTATCTCTTGGGTATGTAGTACTTCAACATAGCAGTGGAACACTTCCAACAGACCTGTGTAATGTATAAAAAACAAAACAAAACATTGTTTTCAGAAATGAAATTCCTACAACATTGAAATGCTGGTATCCACATCAAAACAGTGGAGGGAAGAGCTTCCAAGCTGGCCCAAAATAATGAAAAATATATTTAAATAGCAGGCTCCTTTAAGGCGACAAAATATTTATTAATGCTAGAATAGTGCACAGAATACAAACAGCATGAAGGAGCCAGGAAACAAAGGCAGCTACTGCTGCATCCTGCATGTATGTCCACATGTATTCAGCTACTGCTGCATGTATGCCCACATGCATTTGGCTACTGCTGCATGTATGTCTACACGCGTTCAGCTACTGCTGCATGTATGCCCACATGCGTTCGGCTACTGCTGCATGTATGCCCACATGCATTCGGCTACTGCTGCATGTATGTCTACACGCGTTCAGCTACTGATGCATGTATGCCCACATGCGTTCGGCTACTGCTGCATTTATGCCTACATCCGTTCGGCTACTGCTGCATGTATGCCTACATGCGTTCGGCTACTGTTGCATATACATCTACATGCGCTCAGCTACTGGTGCATGTACATCTACATGTCTGTCAATGTTCTCATTCATCCAGGTCATGGTTATCCAAAGGAGATGAATCAAGTGCAACTGGACTTGGTATATATCCGTGAAGACGTTTCGCCTCTCATCCAAGAGGCTTCCTCAGTTTGTGCCTTTCTGACTAGACGATGCTAGTCTGACTGGCTGGTGATGAGACTCAGAATTTATCCTCTAGGAGTCGTTGTCAGAGCTATAGATATGCGTGGATCTTTGTGATCCGATGTTTACCAATGCCCGTCGCTAACAGAGCCATAGATATGCGTGGCTCTTTTGTGTACCGATGTTATGGCCGCGCCCATCGTTATCGGAGCTATTGATATGCGTGGCTCTCCTGTGCTCCGATGTCCAGCCGGGCCCATCGCCATCAGAGCTATTGATTTGCATTTGTTTAGCAGCGACGGTCGTTGGGGGTGTTAGTTTCGACTTCATTGTTCAGTGGTCATGAGAGTTGTTGGAGCCGTTAGTGACCGACTGTTGTCCTTGGAGGCTAGGCTTCTTGAGTCTCCTGGGTAGAGATGAAAGGACAGCATTGTAAGTGGGAGATAGGTGGTGTCGGGATGGTTTTTCCAGTTTCGCATAGATGGCTTCCTTCACCCCTCTTTCAAACCATCTATCTTCTCTGTCCAAAATGTGAACGTTGCTGTCCTCGAAGGAGTGTGTCTTCTCCTTTAGGTGTAGATAGACTGCTGAGTCTTGTCCTAAGGAGTTTGACCTTCTGTGTTGGGCCATCCGTTTGTGTAGTGGTTGTTTGGTTTCTCCTATGTATAGGTCAGTGCAATCCTCATTGCATTGTATTGTATACACTAGATTGCTTTTCCGGGTGTGTGGTACATGGTCTTTGGGATGAACCAGTCTTTGTCGGAGTGTGTTGCTGGGTTTGAAGTATACCGGGATGCGGCGTTTGTTGAAAATTCTCCTGAGTTTCTCGGAGACTCCAGAAACACACGTGATGACTGTGCTATTCCTTCTGTTCCTTTTCTCCTCGTCGCTCACCTGGTTGGTCTTTTCGGAACGTTTTGCAGTTTTCACAAAGGTCCAACTCCGCAGGTTTTTAAAGCTCCCCTCAGGTGTTTGTGTTCTTCTCGTTGGGCCTGAGTGCTGCTGGGCACATTGTCAGCTCTGTGTTGCAAAGTTCTGATGACGCTCAGTTTGTGTTCCAGTGGGTGGTGTGAGTCGAAAAGTAGATATTGGTCTGTGTGTGTAGGGTTCCTGTAAACCCCAATGTGGAGGCTCCCGTCTTCCCCAATGTGGACGTCACAGTCCAAGAAGGGCAAACTGTTGTTCTTTACGTCTTCCCTTGTGAACTTAATGTTCTTGAGGTACATCTACATGCATTCAGCTACTGTTGCATGTGCGTTTACATGCATTCAGCCACTGCTGCATGTACGTTTACATGCATCCAGCTACTGCTGCGTGCACATCTACATGCATTCAGCTACTGTTGCATGTATGTCTACAGCCATACAGCCTTACTACTAGGCCCACTGTAAGAATGTCAACCCAACAACACAACAAATTTTGCTCAGAGCTCAATACAAAGTTTCAGTTAGCATTAGTTTCTAAAGTTATGACCAAGTCTTACCTCTGGAACGAGCCCACTTTGACTATGGGCTGAAGCAGCAACAGGTTGTTTTTGTCCCACGGCTGGGCACACTGCCTGTGACAGTCGCAGTAGAGGCAGATTGTTCTTCAATCTATGGTGACAAAGTAAAAAAAACTATGATTAGCATTTGTACCTGTAAACCATCTCAGTACTAAAGAGAGCAGACACAATATGGAATTTTGTATGCTATGCATTCCATGTAACTAACGTTATCTTAAAAACAACGTACCTCTATTTGCCCTCGCTTCTCTGGGGGTTCTCACTGCCATGGCCAATATTGCTTCCAAAAGAGCGGGCAGAGCAGATGTCTTCAGCAATTTCTTTTTGCGTCCTCCCATCAACTATGACCCTATCTCTGTTGTAGTCATCTACTGCAAAATGCAAAGAGCATAGCCGAAAATTTCCCAGGACTGATGCCGATGCCTTCTCATCATATTTGGGGCTTTTTAATTGCTTGGAGCCATTCTTTGCGCCATTCAACATCTGTTGGTAATTCAGTGGTAGTTTACGCTTACTTCCTCCTCTCTCTTCTTTCTGTGGTTGTTGCATCCAGGCACGATACAATGAGACGGCATGTTTGTTGTCAAAACTGATCCAATGCAATTTGGTTTTCGGTTTTCTGATCGAAGAGTTAAAATTTCAGGACGTCGTTCTTTGTACTCAGGGCCGCAAGAAACAGCCACCTCCACGAGTTGGGCCGGCTTTGGGATTTGGGTGTCAGAAGTCTGCGCGCAATGCATCCTAGTACATGTGGACACTGCCAGCAGGGGTCCGCAACCAGAAAAACTCGGGATTTCTCTGTCAATATAGCAGGCCCTGAGGAATTTATTGCTTCAATTGACAATATTTACACTCAACACTGATTGGACATCCATATAAAATCTAGCAAAGTTTCCCTTTAACGAAAGTTTTGTTTTTTAAGAAAATCAGAACATGCTCTTCTTTTACCTCTCAGCTCTCTCTCTCCATCTCAATAAAGTAAAAAACGACTAGGGGGAGCATATCTGAATACGTGTGTATGTGTGTATTGTTATGACTCCTCTCCTTACTCAGAGTTGAGCTGCTGCAGGACAGCGGTGATGCAGTGGGCTCTGCCGTAAAGTGGGTAAGAGGCAGCCGCCTGCAGAAGAGATGACTCCGCTCTCACCACCTCCGACTTCAGACGCTGCAGCAAGAACTGGACCACTTGAGACACACAAACAATACACTTGTTTGATAAGTGATACAACACATTATGCCAAATCATTCCTTGCAGAACATGCACAACATTAAACCATAACTCATAATATACACTTTTCTATTTTATCAACTGTTAAATCAAACTTTTGTGGATATACATGATATTCCTACATAGTCTTTCACAGGTTTCTATAAAGTATGCATGTTTTGAAGAAAGATACTTCCACATTGGATAATTAATATACTGACAATTTGTTGCAAACTGGATAAGATTGGGTTCTAACATTAGGTGCAAATCAGATACAGATGACCTCATAAGAGTGTCACATTTCTACCGTACCAGCCAGAGTGTTGAGCTCCATGGTGAACGCCTCAGAGGTCTTGGATTGTGACGTTAAGGGAAGCTGGAAAGGAAGGCCTTGCTCCTGGGAACAACGTAGCAGGGCCTGGGGCAGGGTGGGCTGGTGAAGCAGCAGGTTTAGGAGGTGGGCTGCAGTGACGCTGTCGAAAGGTTTGGTGCTGGTGCTAAGGTCCAGAGCAGCCCGGAGAACAATCTGCATCCTTTCTGGTTCCTAACATGGCAGAAGTCAAAGCTAACTAAGCCACAGTTCATATGACCATATAAGTATATGATAGTATCTTTCTTGATGTCCAGAATTATGGAACGTGGGAACTCATATTTTCCTATATGTAAGCCTTTCAAATATTCATCTAACCAAAAGGCTGTTAAAATTTGTCTCACTTGTGGCTGCAATTTTTAGACTATTTTAACTGTACCAAGATTTTGATAATGCCTATAAATGATCCAGAACACAACCTACAATTGCAGTAATATGTGGGTATGAATGGGCGTATTTAGTCAGCTTAATTGACCTGGGACGGGGTAAATTGTGCCTTCACACATACATACGACACAACAAAGGCAGGGGAGAGTGGCGCTGCGGCAGCTCTCTCACATCAAGATTAAAGATGCTTGTTTATTTTCAACAGTTTGTTTTAACAAACATGGGTTTTTACAGAGGGTTACAGGTAGCATATTCAATAAAAGGTGGCTGAAAGCAATTGAGCAAGGAAAAAACAGAGGAAATAACTTCTTATTTTGGTCAAATTCTCTGTAGGCCTACCTTTTTATGAAATATCTTTCCATCAGCTCATCCTGAAAGTTTGTCAGACACAGGAACAGTAGCTTTGGAAGGTGGGGCTTGTAGAAAACTTGGCAAATACTCACTTCCTTTATAGATAACTAACCTGTAGTCCCACAGCTGATGGAGGGAGTTGCTGCAGCAACACTGAAGCCAACTGCTTGACTTCGAGGAAGTTGCTGGCCACACAATAGAGGACATTCTGAGCATGTGCAGAGGTCACCACCTCACCCAAGGCAAAGACATCAGGCTCTGAGGGGGAAAACAGAGCGAGCAAAAAGAAATAAAAGGCAGAGCAACTTGAGTAGTAAAGAGCTGAGGCAGCTGGAGCAGCAGCGTACAGCTACAGGCTGGGGGTTTAGGCATCAAGAAGTGCCGAGCTCTGAGCCAGCAGCCTAAGAGATGTTGCTATTACATCAACAGAACCCACCATACATGCTGATGTGCCTGTAAACAAGGAACTAAACCCCAAACACAAGGGCACAGCATTGCCCTGCACTCTAACTTCTCTGGATAGACTGTATGTGTGTGTGGATGTCTGTATGTTTAGGGGGTAGTATACAGATTCCAATTGTAAACTTACATCCATCCATCCATTATCCGAACAGCTTATCCTGCTCTCAGGGTTGCGGGGATGCTGGAGCCTATGCCAGCAGTCACTGGGCGGCAGGCAGGGAGATACCCGCTGCCAGGCCATCACATAGGGCCAACATACACACACACATTCATACCTAGGGACAATTTAGTATGGCTGATTCGCCTGACCTACATGTCTTTGGACTGTGAGAGGAAACCAGAGCCCCTTGAGGAAACCCACGCAGACACGGGGAGAACATGCAAACGCCACACAGAGACGGACCCAGGACGACCCTCAAGGATGGACTACCCTGAGGCTCGAACCCAGGACCTTCTTGCTGTGAGGCGACCGCGATAACCACAGCGTCACCGTACCGCCCCCAATTGTAAACCTGCCTCACGAAATTGAGTTTTAATGGTTTAACACACTAATAAGGATTAGGACCACAATAATAATGGGGATAAATGACCACTATTGTTTCAAGAAAACTGATGTACAAATGAATACATTGGTGATGATGATCAGAGCAACCATCCGGGGAATTCTAATTTGCTCTCCACAAAACCTTAATGTTAGTATATGGTGAGAACACTCTTTAAATATTTAAAATTAGAAACAACTCCGAGAGTGAAGGCACCAGTGTTGAAGGTGAAGAGCTGTGCCAGCAGACCCAGCAGGTGGAGGGACATTAGGGAGGTGGAGAAGGAGGCTCCAGGGAGCAGAACCTCAAACAGCCTTTCACACAGCCAGCACAGGAACTCCTGGAGCACACAGATACCAGACAGGTGAGACAAGCTCATACTAAATCAGCTTTCATTTAAGGTAAAAACTGAGCGTTAGGAAAACTTGACTGTGTCTGTATGTGCAAGTGTGATACCTTGTATGTTTCCAGTGTGCGTTGGTCTCTTTCTCTCTGCCCTTGGTCTCGCTCCTGGCTCAATCTCTTCTGCAGGAGCTGGCTGCTATCTTTCACACGACACAGCAACTGTACAAAAGAGGATTCAGAAGGCATTATCAACATTACATTTTTCATCAACATTATTACTGACATTATTAAAGTTCCGAGCCAACGAGAATTCAGCCATTACGCTTCCTTCTCTTACCTTGCAATGGCTGACATCTCAGATTAACTAGCCTTCATGATAAAGCATCAAATGGCTTCAGCTAGTTAAAAATTAAAGACTGTTCCTCTCTGATGATAAAGAACTATGCAAATTTAAAAAAAAAATGCAACCTAGACCTTTTTGAGTTTTACTTTACTTCGAGGTGTATGGTCATGTCAGAAATGGTGCTGTGATGGAACTTTTTTCTGGAAATTGTAAAACGTCACCGATTTTACATATCAAGCGTGATATCCTAATAACATGGAGACATGGTGAGGTGACTAGTCAACCTTTTTGAGTAGGCTGACAGTCTGCTGTCGAAGACCTGGTGATTGGCTGTTGAGATTGGCAGGCAGGAAGTGGCAGATCAGGTCCATTTCCTGTGAGGTCAGGAACTCTGTGCTCCGATGGCTCTCGCACACCAAGCCCAGAGCATCCATTCTGACCTAGGAAAGTGGGAGAAGTCGACACCCAGATAACCATAAAAGAAACATACGCATCTATGCTGCGAAAAAAGATAAAGATGTGATTTTTTAAAAACAAAAAATTAAATTGAGCTCAGTGGAAAATAAGCAATACCCAAACCCACAAATACATAAACACACACACACACACACACACTCACAAGGTCTTGACGCACCTGTTCATGTTTGTGTACCAGTGCCTGACGGAGAAGGGAGAGAGGTACCAGACCTCCCCACAGCCCATCCTTTGAGGACAGGGCCACCCCTTGGGCCCTGGCTGCCCGCAGACATGTCATCAGAGCACCTAAAGCACCCCTGCTGCCTGAAACATCTAAAAAAAAACACAATATGGACCTATCACACCAAAGCACTACTACTTTGTATTTGTTTGTAAATATATACTGCGCCTGCGTGTGTGTGTGTGTATTAGGATTGTAATGCTCAAGTATGTACTTGAGCCCTGTCTGCATTCTGAAGGCCTCGGACTTAACTCGATCTCGGACAGTGAGACACGTGATCATTTGGTGAAGGCCAGTCAAGCACAATTCTACTTTTTTATTTTTGAAATGAATATCAAACGTCCCGTGGGGAGACCATGAAAGGGCAATCTAATCTAATCTAATATGATTTGATTCTTTTTCATTATTAATTTGTTTCTGAAACATTGGAAAATTAGTGGAGGCAAAAAAAAAAAGACTAAAAAAAATATTACACTATAAAAATGTTTTGACTTTTACTACAACAGTCAACTATAACAGTCATGGTGATAACTGGACCGTTATAAGTGCCAGTCTTTACGTTGGTCTTGAGTTGGACTCTTCACTTTAAAATCTCGGATGTGACTTGGACTCATCTCCCTAAAGAATCAGTCTGGACTTGGTCTTGCTTTGGGGTCGCCTTGACAAGGGTAGTATATTTTGCTGCATCTGTGGATTTACCTGCATTGCAAGACGGTGTATCCTGAAGGGCTTGCAACATGTGCGACAAACTGGAGGGGCTGCAGCGCAGCAGCTTGGGTAGGAAATAGTCTAAGATGTAGGTGGTCTGGTCCAGCTTTGCCTGGCACAGCACCTGAAGCAGGGGTGTCAGCCACGTCCGGTGCCAAGGCTCCATCCAAGCCTCTTTGCCAGTTTCACCCGTTGCACCAGCCTTATCAGCCAGCTGTGCCTTGTGGCTGACAAACAGCCTCTCAAGGAGGTCACTGGCATATGGAGCCAACGTCTGATTACCCATCAAGCCCAAGAGACATGAGGGCAGCTGGGGCTGGATGCTAAGCAGGTACTCTGCCCCTAGAAGCTCCACCAGGCAGCCCAGAGACCCATACTTCCCTCTCATATGCCACTCTAGTCCCAGCAAGCTCTGGGTCAGCTCTGTGATGTAAGGGTCCTTGATGGGGTCAGAAACAGAGGGCTTTGTGTGCTGATGAAGGAGCAGAAGATTCCTGAACAGGGCGCGAGTCTGGTGGCGGACACCGTCTAAAGGGTGCTCCCAGTGGGAGTAGACATGCCCCAGGAGGTCTCCCTGAAGATCTGATCCTCCACATAGAGACTGCTGAAGGCTATCAGAACAGGGCTGCAGCATCCCCTGCATGCAGTCCAAGGCAGCACTGCTCCATAGGGTAAGCACACGAGCCACCACCATAGCTGTGCTTGACTCCTTTATTCTAAAGAGAGAGAAAAGGAGGCAAGAAGAGAATCAAAGTCAGGACAACAAAATAAAAATCTCATTCTCTAAAAAAAAATGTGACCCATCATCATTAACCAAGCATCCCCTGGTTCCCTATTAACCTTTCGTAGAAGCCTTTTTAATCAGAAAACTTTATTTGGACTCATTTACAACAAATTGTTCCTTAGCATCAACATTCTCACTCACTCTTTCAGATATAACTATTGTCCTTGTTTTGCTTTAGTATCTACTTCAAACTCACGTGGAAATGTTTATGTGAGATCATTTTAAGCACCTTTCACTCTGATAAAATAATCCCACTCGCCAATACTGATTCTGGTCGACTGAACAGTGCTACCTTGTGTCTAGGTCCAGCAGCGTGTATGGCACTAGGAGCAGCAGTTTTTCCCATTCTGGCCCTGGGACAGCTCCTTTCCAGCTCAGCATGGCGAGGGCTCCATGACACAGGTAGAGAGAAACCCCTGCTGGTCGGCTCTGTTCATATAAACCCTCACAGCTCCGCCTAAGCCACTGGGGGGCAAACTCTGCACCCTGCTGTGAGCCACACAATAGACCACACACCTGGACACACAAACAAGAGAAGTTATCAAGTACATTTTTATTCCAGGGAATGAGATGAGCATCTAACTTAAAAAAAGAAGAAGAAAGAAGCAGAACAAATCAACATTTATGATGACCTGGTGGCCTGTACAGGGTGTCTCCCCGTCGGCCGCCCAGTTACTACTGGGATAGGCTCCAGCATCCCCGCGACCCTGACAGCAGGATAAGCGGTTCGGGTAATGGATGGATGGATAGATAACCACAATATACTGCACTGGAGGGTCACAGGTCAAGTCAAAGGACTCCAGATCTTCAGGTCAACATTGTCTAGTAGTTACAACCACCTAGCCAAATTAGGCTATGTAAACAGCTGTTGGGAAAGGCCCATTCAATGACTACAGTTCTTCTCCAATATCTTTGTTTACATGATATTTATTTTTTGATACAAGAGTGTATATGAACTTCACATGTTTATCCATTATCCATCCATTATCCAAACCACTTTTCCTGCTCTCAGTGTCACGGGGATGCTGGAGCCTATCCCAGCAGTCACTGGGTGGCAGGCGGGTCACATGTTTATAACAGTGCTAGAAGAATGTCTTGATGCATGCTCAATAATCCAGGTAAGAAAATCAAAGACGGTTGAATCAGTTCATCTTCAGTCTAGACTGATGATGTCACTTAGTTGAGTGATGAAATGTATCCATCAATACACATTGTATCCGGATGAACTGATTCAACCTTCTTTGAAGTGCTAAAAGAAAACTTTACACTTGTAAAGCTCAAACTGGCAGAAAAACAGACAGACATTCTATTGTGATGTAAAACACAGTATTTTCAACGTTCAAACTCTTTCAGAACATATGTGCACCCATCCAAAAGTATCTGGTCCCTTAGAAAGTGGACTCTTATCTAAATTCAACTCACCACAGCAGCCACTCCATCTCCAGATCCCATCACAGATCTGAAGAGTAGGACCACAGCCATTCCCGCTGTGCTTTGCAATGTCTGGACAAACTCCTCTGGAACCAGCAAGAAAAGATGGGGGGAGAGAAGGGGTAAGGAAGTAATATGTTTCGGGGTGGCAGGATCTCGGGTATATTCATGTAGCTTCAAGAGTAAAGGAGCAGGCTCATGTCCGGATTTTTGTAGACACAAATCTCTGGATGAGATATGAAAATCATTGTATGGAGTTTGAATAACAAATGCACTTGTCTAACCCTTGGTGAGTACAACGAATCTATCCTTGCACGAGAACAATACTCTGACTGAACAATAAAGAATGCAGAATTGTTGTGGCACAGGGCAAATTTCACGGTTTCAATGTAGTATGTAAAGTCAAAGTCAAATTAAAAAATGCAGTCCGCGACATTTTGTATTATTTCATCCATTTGAAATGTGATGACGATGTGGCAATTCAGTTGGACAGTCATAGTTGGATGTAGGAGCCAAGAGAGAAATAGACCTGCTGACGCCGTTTTTCTTGGACACAAAAAAGGTGTTGCAGCCACTGTGGCTTGTGTGTCATCAGGTCACCAGTAAACGGTCCGCACACTTCTAAAAATGTGGCCTTCGGACCAAAGCTAACACAGGCAATCTAAATTTAATCAAACCACATCACCACATTGTTCTACTGTGTTATCGATCATGTCTGACAGAAAGTAAGGCTACATCAGCATCAAGTTTCAATCTTTTTTCCTGCTAGAGTTGTTTCCAACAAGCATGTGTTTGCTGCTGCACCAGTGTTCCTCCTACTCAGTCAAAAACATTCAACAGTGGTATATGGAGAGTAGAGAACATTTCAACCATAGTAAAGATGACAGTATTATGTAGAGACATGACTTCATGGTCCAGTTGGATAAAATAACTATTTATTAATGGAGAAAGGTTACGGATTGACGCTTTAATGTAAAATCCCCCTTCAAGATAAGAAGATATACTTTATTAATCCCCATGGGGAAATTCATCCTCAGCATTCAACCCTTCCTAGCCATGTAGCTAGAAGCAGTGGGCAGCCGCCATGCAGCGCCTGAGGACCAACTCAAGCTTTTTTTACCATGCCTTGGTCAGGGGCACAGACAGGAGTATTAACCCTAACATGAATGTATTTGATGATGGGAGGAAACAGAGGACTCGCAGGAAACCCACGCAGACACGGTGAGAACATGCAAACTCCACACAGAAAGGACCTGGGGCAGCCTGGGGTTCAAACCCAGGACCTTCTTGCTGTGAGGCAACAGTGCAAACCCCTGAGCCACTGTGCTACCTCATGCAACTATTGGCCCAGGCCACAGCTACAAGTATAAAAGATATTACCGGTTTCTAATCCCTGTCTCTTACCATCAGTTAGGATTTGTATATAGCAGTCCAAGAGGCCACTGAGTGTTCTCTGCAGGGTGCAGTGATCCTGGTCAGCCTGTAGAGCAATGCTGAGTGCCTCCTGGGACCTCTGCACTACCAGCATAGAGGTCTTTACAGCAGCCAGAGTGGACTGCATTAGCTGGGCCTGGGCAACATGACGCCCCACCAGATCACTGGGACAACAGCAGAGGGTGACAGAGACATACCATTCTATCTGAGGCCTCACGCCAAAGACTAAACATCATGCTTCTTAAAGCGGCAGTAGACAACTTTTTTCTTTAACTTATTATGAAGTAAATGTTGATTGCACATTGTAATGGCAATAGAATAATGACACCATCTGCATTTAGACTGGTTACCTATAAGCCTTGCTTTCACTACGCAATTCTGTGTGCCACCGGGTACGATCTCTCGGTAAAATGAAGGCTCGATTTAAAGCACAAAGGAAGTGTGTCAACCACTGCGCAACGAACATAGGAAAAGTATAGCGCTTTTGTTTTCTGCGGTAGCGATCCCCAGTAGTGGAAATGGTGGAACAACTGAAGTGACAGTGGAAACTCTACCCGGCAAGAGAAAAAGAACCTCGTTGACGGAGGAAGCAAAGAAGGTGAAGAAGGAGAATGATAGAAACAGAGGTAAAACAACAGTGAACCTTAGGCAGGCATTCACTCGATGGTGCAAGCTTTGGTGTTGTATCAAACTCGTTTCCCCATCAAGATCCGTTTCCCCCTAGCTAGACGAAAGTGTTCACATGGAAACAGCTTAGCTATTGGTTATGATTAGGTTAAGGTAAGCGTCAAGTTAAGCTTAGGGTTAGGTTGAAGTTGGGTTAAGGCTGGGGTTAGGTTGAGGTTAGGTTAAGGTTTAATCAAGTGTCCCAGTGTTGTCTCGAACTTTGGCCAGGGGAAACAGATCTCAACAGGGAAACGGAGTTCGATACAACACCAGGACTTAAGAGGGTTCCAAACTGACATCCAGTTGCCATTCTTTCTACTGGATCAGTAAGTAACACAATCTGCCTACATATTAATACTACCAGATGTTTTACTCTGCCTTTATCATAGCACTGAGATCGGGGATTCTAGTTCAAATTGGGATTCTTACAGTTGTTTCTTGCTTTGGCCAGTAGCCAGGCTGCTAATAAATGTAAAGCGATCTGGTTGTCTTTGCAACAGTGTTGCAAACAATAAAAACACTTGTGAATGCTGTAAAAGTTGTCTACAGCCACTTTAATAATTTATGAGGTTTTGTTAAGTTTATTATCATACATTTAAGTTGCTTTGAAAAACATAAAAGATTATGGAGGATGCTATCCCTACCTGTTCTGTTGGAGATATTCATGTAAGGCTTTTTGGAGAAATTGTAACACTACACAGAGGAAGAGACAGTACGAATAAACATACCGATGGAAAATAAATCCACAGATAACTCTCAAAATGAAATGTTCCTAAGAAAATGATGTTCAGTGAAGTAAACAGATAAAGACACCGACCTTCTGGTAGCAGTTTGTGAATGCATTTCTCACCTGAAGAACAAAAGGAGGAGTATTACAAAGCTAGTTAATGATTCATCTCATTATTAAACCATAGGAAATGAGATCTTAAGGATATCAAACGTGGCAAATGCATACCCTTTTTCTCTACTCACCAAATGAAAAACCATCCAGGCAAGCACTGATAGAATCTATAACATGTGTAGCCTGGTCTGAGCCTTGGCTGGAAAGACAGTCAGACAGGCAAGCACAAAGGCAGTCGACAGTTTGCTTCTGCAGCCATGCTGGTACTGAACTCAGGGCACTAGAGACAGAACGAAGGAAAAATGCCACTTGTTCAAAAAAAAAAAAAGTATACAGAGGAATATTCAACTTCCCACCGAGGATAAATCACTTTTACCTTGTGTTACAGGTGGCCAAATGGAAAAAAAATTAAAATAAATCCATCTTTGGCAATGGTTCACACCTATTTGTGCCAAAATGTTGTTTTAGATGATCTGTAAATAAAATATTAGCTCTTCATTTTTACTGATGCAAACCTCTCATGGTGTTTGTCATAAATGGTTGAACATTACTCCATACGTCTACTCTTCTCATGGCAAAAGTAAATCATAATTTTGTGGAGCCAAAAGACACACACAACGCAGGAAACATCCGTAATAAGTTATCTGCACCACACAAGTATCCTGATGGTCTGTGTGTAATCTTGTTTCAACCTAACAATACTTTCAGCGAGCTGTGTACCTGGCACAGGCCCTACGTAATGGGTTCTTTGCCTGCAGAGAAGTGTAGACCAGTGCCAGTGTGTGGAGACAGGCCTGTAGAAGAGCTCCATGACACTGCTCCTCGTTCAGTAACTCCAACTGAGACCCAGCCTGGGTACATGCACACACATACACATATATGTAAAAACACACAAACCTCACAACTAATAACAGATGCCATATAATTTCAACATATGATACTCAGATATCATATGTTGAAATTCAAAGGGTATAAACACTTTTTCCAAATTAGCTCTAAAAGGAAACTGAGGTGAGAAAACTGTTTGCATTTTCACTTCTGTCTGTCCAATACTCAGTTTGCAACCATGCAGAATAATAACCATAACATGCTTCTGAGAAGAATGCTCATTTTAGTCCTGGGAAACTACTGTTAATTAAACCTACACAGTGTGCTATAGTGAGCAAGAGCACACCAGTACAGTTCTTCTTGTTGCACTAAAGTAATTTTAAGTTGAAGATAACATTGCGGATAAGAGGTCATCAATTGTCATTTGTCAGTCTCTCTGTTCATTTACTGTTTACAAGCAGTTTGTCTGCCCAAACTTACTTTCTTGACCTGTTGAATTTGCTGAACCGGCTCTGTCAGGTCCAAACACGCAAGTAGGGTCAGGGCTATGTCCCGGACTCCATCATCTCCATCCACAGAGAGGGAGGCTATACACACACACACACACACACACACACACACACACACACACACAGAGTCTAAACTGATACTGAGCATACGCCAATTTTGTTCAAAATCTTGTTATCGCTAAGAAATATCTTTAAACACAACATGCGATCTTTTAATTTCAGAAAAGCATCTGCAATAAATTGAGATGAGCGCCTAAGAGTTCATCTGGAATTGATCATTTACCCACCTTTGCAATGACCACAGCATTACTGAGAAGACATCCACGTACTTGTCGCAGTACTGTAGCTGTCAGTAGCTCAACCTTACCTTTCAGCGTGCGGAGCTTGTCTTGGGTCAGCGCCACAGCCTCCACTTTGACCGTTTTCTTCTTCACCACCATGACACCCTTGTTTGAGGGCCACTGTCAGCAGGGAGCAGAGGCACAACAACTAACACCGACTTCTTTATATCTACACCCCTGTGTTTATCGCCCCCATCGGTCTGCCTGTCCGTGTTGCCTTACTGCCTTTCTTTATCGGTTATCGGTCTCCATCTCCCTCCTGTAATACTGTGACATGTTTTCTTGGCTGGTACCCATTTTCACTGTACGCTAAGCTAGTAACTGCCGCTAGGGCTAACAGCTCCAAGACGTAAAAGCAAAAGGCGAAATGCAAAAAAATAAAATAAAATGAAAACTACATCGGTGCTCAGGAAACACTCACCAGAGCTCGTGCAAGTCCAAAAAATAGTGGAGGCAAATTTTCCAATGGAGCAGAAAAGGACAAAACATTAAGCGCGTTTCGGCTTCCTACTCAGCTGTTAGCCGCGACCCACCGCCACACGTGTGATACGTCAGTTCCGGGACTCTGAAAGCCCGCCCTTCACCTCAAAACGATTGGACAGTTTCTGTGGCGAAAAAGCGCTCCCGCTCGTGATCGGTGCATCTGACACGTCCATCAAAGTAGAACGTTTGCCGGCGTCGGTCGCGGTCTGATTTCCATAGCCGCACCTATGTGCCCTATAATTGGGTATAGTGTAGCGAAACCACGCCTCGAGCCAACCTCCCGTCTAACTTTTGCCCCGAGAGCCGAAATGAAAACTTTGGGGCAGAGAGAATACGTCGTTTTCTTACTCATACATTAGGATATTGCCGGTGGAATAATAAGGGCTCTATGGATATTGGACTAGACATGAAGTAATATCCCTCACACCGCTTGCTTTCTTCTAAAATATTACCCAGGGGTAAGTTGAGCATGTCAAATGAAAAATGATGCTATTTGAATTGGAGAGGGAGGATGGCACCGTGTTTCTGAATGGCCCACGTCTAACTTTACATATCGTTGGATGCTGTGTGCCCGTTCGAAGAGACGCGTAGCCCCTCGAGATGCTGTGTTGAAATAGGCGTGCTCATTACCACGTCATAGCAGTCCGGGGTTACAGGATGGCAAACTGTTATTCGTTACATTTAATTTTATCCGTGCTCATTCGCCAACACTGCTTTGGATCAATTAGGTAATCCCAGATCTCTGGCAGCTTCACTCTGAAGAAGCTCAGCCAATTTCCCCACCCCCCCCCCCAAAATCCGTTATTTGTCTTGTAAAACGCATCTCTTAAAATTTCATCAGAATGGGGTTTTTTCCCCCAGAGGCCGGGGGGGGGGGGTTAATCATCCGAAATACACAAGTCATGAGTAAGTTCCCTGAATGAAGCGCTCTCATCGTTTTAATGTCCCCATAACGGCCCACCAAGCGAGCGCAGACCCACGGAGACTTGCACATCTCCTCATCATCACCATGGAGGAGAAGAAGAAGAAAAGTGTGGAAGTGAAACGATGTGGGGTTTTTTTCCCCTCTCTCTCTCTCTACTGTCATGAGAGAAGAGGTGTAATTATCGTTTTGAGGATACTCAAATACTACAAATAAGTTTCGGCTAAAAAAAATATCGAATGGGGGGGGGAGCCCTGGTCACGTGACAGGTACACTGGGGGGGGGGTTAAGAAATAGAAAAGAATGAGTCAGGGAATGATGCCAGTTATAGAAGTAAAAACAAACAAAACAAAATGGAGATTGAAAAAGGTCAAGATCTCTGCAGTACATAATATCAAAGGGTGAGCCAGATCAGGGGAAGAAAGGATGTGGGCTACGTTTGCATATATATTGTAGAATTATAAGAAGCTGTATTTACTTATTCCAGTTGTTAAACTAGATGCAGACTGTGGTTCATGAATGAGAGATTTCCAATTTTTAAAAACCTTACCAAAAGTATGGTAAAACCTAAAAAATTATTGATTTAGAAAAAATAATGCTACAGTATACTCTAGAATAGGGTGAAACATTTAATATGTATGTTTTTATGTTTTGTATTTTAGTCCTGGGGAACTTTTGCCTTATTGGTTGTTTACCACAATAAAAAAGCAGCCAAAAAAAGGTCTGTGGAAATGGGTTTATGGCTTTGATCCACACATGCTCGCAGTCTCTTTGTGAGACAGCCAGGCTGGTAATGAGAGGTTTAAACTGCGTACGAGAAACCAGGGCACCCTATCTCACTCCTGCTGCCCTGATCTATGCAGCTTTCTATATCTTTCATATCTCTCTCTCTCTCTCTCTCTCTCTCTCTCTCTCTCTCTCTCTCTCTCTCTCTCTCTCTCTCTCTCTCTCTCTCTCTCTCTCTCTCTCTCTCTCTCTCTGTCTCTCAAGTGTGTTCAGCGATGCGTGTGAGGCTCGAAAATGGAAACAAAGGAGTGGTGAAAACCACACACAATTTCAAGTCCAAAGTCAAAGTGAAAAACTGTCAGTGTTCAGTCCCCTTCAGATGGATCAAACCAATTTTCCCTCCCACTTTGAGTAGCTTGCACCTCTTTGCTGAAACATGCCCTCGTTAGTCTCGCGCCTACTGAACACGTAGAGCGAGGCCATGTGGGGCCTTTTGCAGAGAGACATGCCCAGCACTACACTGGGCTGAGACTTGGAGCAGCACTGTGAGAGAAGCAGGTGCTGAACGCAGGGAGGACATGCTCAGCAGTTGTCGAAATGCTACGGGAGAGGTTTGACAGGAAACAATAAATATTTTCCACTGCGCTCTCGTTATTCATAAAGTGATAATATGCAATAGTATAAGAGAGATGTTCCAATCTGACCGGGGGTGATCTCTTATTTCGATAGATTGAAAACTCTGCAGGATGCTTCCAGAGTAAACCCCCCCCCCTTCATCCCGTCATTATGCACAAATGCATTATTATGCATTTGTGTTTGTCTGTTTCTCCTTCCCCCCTATTTTGTATAATATCATCATGCATCCTGCACTTATACTATGGCAGACGGCAACAATATTTGTTGAAACTATGGGACAGTGTGCACATAAACAGAAGGACGGGCATGTATGACATATGACTCGTTCAGAATGGGATTGAGACAGTGTGATGAAAATTGTATCCTGAAAATTTTGCCTTGAATTTTACTAGAAATTTGATATGAAATATGAAAACAATGTATTTGAGACGTCATATAGTAAACAAGGATTTTCTGTTATCAGCTCTATTAGTTGATTCATTTTTGTTTGACAAAATACAGAAGAAGACCATCTTATCGAGGTATTTTATCTTATCCTAAGTCTCATAGTGTTTATTTCAAGATACTGCTAGTAACAGTGTTCTTACGCCACCAGCAGATGTTAGCGCTCGGTTCAACAAAGTGCACTTGTTTCATGATTATGACACTTGTCTTAAGACATCTGTCCATCCATTATCCGAACCGCTTATCCTGCTCTCAGGGTCGCAGGGATGCTGGAGCCTATCCCAGCAGCCACTGGGCGGCGGCGGGCGGGGAGACACCCTGGACAGGCCGCCAGGCCACCACAGGGCCTGTTTCCAAGACATTTACTCTAATAATGATGGATCCCAAATCAAGTTTCTTAAGATTTCTTTCCGTTTCATGAGAAATCCTCATAACAAGTCTTATAATCATGAAAAAAGTACTCTTTCTTGAATCAATCAATATTATCTACAAGTCGGATAAAACTTTTTTCTTTTTACCACCAATATTTTGAAATAAGCGTGATGAGATGTGAAACACCTTCAGATAACTTGGTACGTTTGTCTCTTTTGTGGCGTAGATGTACCTTAACCCGGCCCCTCCGTCCTCATTAGTCAGCGTAACTGGAGGTGACACCGATGAGCAGTGAAACTTCCATTTGTTCCCGCTTCGGAGAGGTGGCGTGGTCGCGGCTCTGGCCTCTAAAAGGAGGTCCGGCCTGGCAGTGGGTTGAAAGCATTGAAACCTCACATTTTCCACTGAAAACAATACAGAACTACAGGAAGCACCCTTTTTTTTTTTTGTGCAGGGCTCTGCTGGACACGGGTCCCGAGTCTATTCGACGCAAAATTTACCAAGTCCTCACTTGTTTGGACTCGGTAACCGTCGTGCTTTGCCTCCATGACACAGCGGGCGTCCTCTCGTCTCTCCGCGTTCTTGTGTACCTGCGTCTTGTTTCCTCTCACCGCGTTATGCCGTTGTTTGCCGGTATGCCAGCCTTGTACAACGTAATGTGTACCATCCCGCGTGAAGAGTGTTGATGTTGACTTTGTCTCAGAGCAATGGAAATTTGTCTGGCTTCGGCTAGGGCTGCGCCCACTGCCCACATTTGTGCAGCCGGGCTCAGCCCTGGAACATTTCAGGTGCCGGCACGCAGGAAAACAGCTGCACAACAGCTCTCTGTCTGCCCGCCCGCCCGCCTGTTTTTCTGCCCGCCGGCCCGCCTTATCTGACCGTCCGTCTGTCTCACTGTCCGTCAGTTTATCCTCAAAGTATTCACGCAGGCAAGTCTGAGATCTGCTCTACACATCTGTAAAGGTGTTTGATCTTTGTACAAAATGTTACACACATTGTGATTTATACACGGTAAGCAATACACACCCATACACGCAGCCAAAGGCAGCTGAGACTGGAGGGCTGGTTTGGGGCTTATAGCATGTTCTCTAAGGATGACTTTATTTAACAGGTTACTCTTACGTGTGTGTGTGTGTGTGTGTGTGTGTGTGTGTGTGTGTGTGTGTGTGTGTGTGTGTGTGTGTGTGTGTGTGTGTGTGTTTATCTGTGTGTGTGTGTGTGTTTGTCTGTGTGTGTGTGTGTGTGTGTGTGTATCTGTGTCTCTGCAGGACTTGAGGCTTCAGGACCAGGCAATATGGCGGAGGGGGAGGAGGCCATGGCCCAGGAGGACTGGAAGGAGAAGTGTTTGGTCTTGGAAGCCCTGCTCATGAAGTTTCGAGTGCAGATCATCAAAATACGTGAACTCACAGCGGACAAGGTTGGTCCACTGTGCTACTGGTGACGAGGGAATTAAATTATATATGTGATACGATTGGACGGGGGCGGCATGGTGGCGCAGTGGTTAGCACGGTCACCTCGCAGCAAGAAGGTCCTGGGTTCGAGCCCCGGGGTAGTCCAACCTTGGGGGTCGTCCCGGGTCGTCCTCTGTGTGGAGTTTGCATGTTCTCCCCGTGTCTGCGTGGGTTTCCTCCGGGTGCTCCAGTTTCTTCCCAAAGTCCAAAGACATGTAGGTCAGGTGAATCGGCCGTACTAAATTGTCCCTAGGTGTGAATGTGTGTGTGTGTGTGTGTGTGTGTTGGCCCTGTGATGCCCTGACGGTCTGTCCAGGGTGTCTCCCCGCCTGCCACCCAATGACTGCTGGGATAGGCTCCAGCATCCCCGCGACCCTGAGAGCAGGATAAGTGGTTTGGATAATGGATGGATGGATGGATGGATGGATGGATGGATGGATGATTGGACAGATGCTGATTCGAGACAAGCTTTCCAATACATCAACAAATAGCGCTGCGGGAGATGTGAACAGGAAAGCTGCCTGTGTATGTTAGTGTGTGTGCATTAATGACCTTTCATCCCACACCTCCTCAAGTCTTCTGTTACAAATGTCTTCTTCATCACTTTGCTTGGTTAAGGTCACATCTCCTAGCTCTTTATCATCTCCAGAAAGGTATTTTGAGGAGGATGAGGGGAAAAGGTAGCGCTCTTGTCAACACAAAATCCTTTTTCCCCCATTGCCCATTCCCAAGGCTAGAGGTACGAGTAGGACTTGTCAGTTGCGGTTTGTCAACGCAACGTTCAAAGTTGGCCCCTCCCCCTGGCTAAACGTCACCATAAGGACACGCCCCCTGACCGCAGTTGCCAGAACACAGCCCAGTGTACAGGCAAACTCCGCGTCGCTCTTCATTCCCATCCTCTCCTTCAGTGCTCGCCAGCGGGTGAAAGCCGACCCCAGATTCACTCTCGTTTTGAAACGAGATTTGTCCGCTTGGCGTTTCGCCTCACCATACTTGCGTCTTTATGGCACCGTGTCTGCCATTGTCGTAGCTTCCTCTTGGATGTGTGCTTACAATCTCGATCTGGCACCCGGTTGCTACGCTTTTATAGAGTCCCGCTGCCCAGAGGTTAACGCCCAGAAATGTCCCGTGTGCAGCAAAATAAGACGATACAGGCAGAGGACGGGGGTCTCTGCAGATACAGACACCGCCACACACCTCTAGTGGGTCATAAGTGATGATCGAGAGGGGTTATTTTTGCACAACTCTATACACTGATTTTTAGGAAAATCCCACTCGTTCCATCTTTAAAGCTCAGCAACACAACTGACGCGGCGCATAAGTAGAAAATGTGCCAAGCCGAGAACTGCGGAAAGGGTTTTCACATCTATCAGGCACATAAAGATGTGAAAATAGGAAAAATCCAATAAAAAAGGTCACAAAAATACGTGTAATTTTTGTTGTTGCTAGTTTTGCAACTGTAAAATAAATATCATTTTTTGAATGTAGTTCAGGCAGCAACTTAACACTATCATTGTGTTAGGTGAGATTTTGAATATAATAAACTTCCACATCATTTACTGCAAACACTCCTTAGTGTATATTTCTATGGGGTAGAGCAAGGGAACAAGATATTTTCTTACCAGTGTATACGGTGTAATTTAAGAAATACACCAGCAGTCTAAATCTGTCCAGACAGAACCACACTCCATTTCAATTTTAATAAAATCAAACATTTTCTCTTTTATTAGCTTCAAATTCTACTACAAATCAGTTCTGTCTGTGAATACTCATGGGTACAACCTTCTCTCTTAAACACTAGCAAGGCACTGGATGTGGTTTTGTAGACTGTACCTACCCATAATGCACCAGCAAAACCCTCCACCCTTTGCCCCGCCAACGCTCCTTTTGAAGCCCAGGCTGAAATTAGCCTCCATCTACATTGATGTCAGTCAGACCTCTTCTGGAGCGTCGGCTGAAGATCTGCTTAGGCTAGAAGGTCAACCTGTTATCAGCTCTCACGAGCTTTCTCTGGACTGAACCTCAGGATTTTGGCACATCACGTCATGTGTTGAGTGTTTGTGTATTTATATATATATGTGTGTTTTGTGTGAGTATACTGTTTGTTGTCTGGGTGGCTCCCGACAGAGGAATAAATAGAGAGCGAGTGAAGAATGGAGAAGGAGGGACAGACAGGGAGGAAATCAGAGGCCGACAACAAATCAAATACACATGCCCACACACAGTATGCACATGCAAATATACACAAGAGTTTGGATGTGTATGGTGAGAGAGAGAGACCGGCCCATCCATCCCAGCAGACGACCGGGGCCGGCCCCTGCTGCTCTGTGGCCTACTTCTGTGGCGAATCTCCAGGGAGGCTGATTAGAGCTCTAATGTAACAGCAGTCTGACCACAGGGCACCGCCACGCACTGCATGACGGGATTGACCCAACTTTTAGTCAATTTTAGAGTCGGAGTAGCTCAGCTGGGCCATCAAACAGACTCACCGGGGAGTTGCGGAGAAGACTTGGGTTTGTTGGAGTTTGCACAATGTTTTTTTTTTTTTAATATCACTGCACTCAAAAATGCTGGTTGTCGGGTTTGATTGACTTAGAAAACAGGGAACCATCAACGTCTCCGGCGTATAACACGTCATGTGATATAGTTACTGAGCATAAACACCACTCTCACTCTCGAGAGGTGTCACCATCTCAAGCCTCTGCAGTAAACCTGTAACTTTCCACCCTCATGGATACCCTCTCTGTCGATGGCCCTTCTGCCATCCTCGGTAGTCACTATGTTTGCAGGAGAGTGAATGAGCGAGAGGGAGCCACGACCCCCAAAGTGTTTGCGCGTCACCTCATAGCTCCAGAAAGCTTTTACAAACAGCCTCTGTCCCGTAGGATAGAAAAGCTGATCTTTGTGAGGGAAATGACAAAACTTTGTGAGAGAAATTGAAAATTTGAAAAACTGCTGGTCTGCTAGCCCATGCGGACCGGCAGTTCCGATAACACCGACGGCGGTCTGGCGGCGGCCTCGCCTAGCGTTTGACTGTGTTTCGGTGTCGTCGTGTGGAGTGTGGGAAGGTGTGTCAAAGGTGTCTGGCTGGGAGAGCCTGGTCTGCTGCATCCGGTGGGCCCAGGGACCACGGCCCTGCCGGGAGCTGCGCCCGAGGAGGAAGCACCGAGGGCGGTCTGACAGGACGCTGAAGCGGGGCAGGCTAAGCTAACTGCTAGCCCACGCAGACCGGCAGTTGCGACAGTCATCCTGGCTGGCGTTCGCTCTCTGGACAGAGGAAATTTTTTGGACTGTGTTGCACTGAGTGGACTGTATTGTTAACTGTTTGTATGTGTGTGTGTGTGTGTGTGTGTGTGTGTGTGTGTGTGTGTGTGTGTTTTGTTGCCTTGTTTTCTCTGTTTTTGTATGTTTTTGCCGCTGTCGTTTCTGGGAACTGTAGATGTGTGTTTTTGTCTTTTGTGTTGCACTGCTGTGGGCTGGGGAAACAACAATAAATTGTTCCCCGATCCCTGAAATTAGCGGTTTTGAAGGCGCCGCAGATCCTCGACTCCTATTGTCTCCCCGTTCTGAACGCGACAGCAACAGCCCTGTTTAACGACCTCCATTAAGCAGCTCTGTTGCAGGAATGACCCATGACCTCATGCCAGCGGAGCTCATGGCTTGATGAACTCACCGTGCTAACATGCAGCCCACGTCGCCGCTGCTCCTCTTCGCTCCGGGGCTCGCACAGCCGCCGCCACGGCTTGTTTTCTTTCAGTGCGCGGGGGGTGCGTGTATGTTGGGGATGAAAAAAGGAAAGAAAATTCCCCCGACTATCTCACTGTGTAGATGGGTGGGTGGGTGGGTGTGTGTGTGGAAATGGGAGGAAAAGTCAAGTAGTCAGGCAGGGATGTGCTCCGAGTTGGGGCCGGGCTTTGCTGAGCGTACCGTAAGAACGCGTGGCCTCTTTTAAAATGGCAGATGTCCCTCTCGAGGCTTCAGCTCATTCCCGTCTCACTCTTCAAATAGATCAAGTCAGGACTGGCTTGCGGCCGACGATGAGCGGAATTTGTTCCCCTTGACTCAGTTAACGCCAAACTGACGCCCGGGCCCCGTCCTAAAGGTTCGACGCCAGCGTGCAGAATAAGAAACGGGTCAGAATCGGGGTCGCCTGACAAGAGTCCGAATCGTAACGTCGACGCTGTACGTCTTCAACCATCTTAACCCATCACGAAAACTGTAAAGGAATAATGGTCGATAAAAATCAAGAGTGAGAAAATGAAAAAAAATCTGAGACCCGAGAATTTTTTTTAAAGTCAGTGGGGGGTGGGTGAGACAGAGAGAGAGAGAGAGAGAGAGAGAGGAGAGAGAGAGGAGAGAGAGAGAGAGAGAGAGAGAGAGAGAGAGAGAGAGAGAGAGAGAGAGAGAGAGAGAGAGAGAGAGAGAGAGAGAGAGAGAGACAGAGACAGAGACACAGAGACAGAGACACAGAGATAAAGAGACAGAGAGGGGGTGATGAAACAAAAAGAGAGAACGGACGAGGAAGAGAGAGGACAGAGAGAGAGGGGGTGAGACAGAGAGAGAGTGAGGGGGGAGTGAGAAAGAGAGAGAGAGACAGAAGGAGAGAGGGGGTGAGACAGAGAGAGAGTGAGGGGGGAGAGAGAGAAGAGAGAGAGAGACAGAGAGAGGGGGTGAGACAGAGAGAGAAGTGAGGGGGGAGAGAGAAAGAGAGAGAGAGAGACAAAGTGTGATAGACAGAGAGGGTGGGGGTTGAGACTGAGAAAGAAAAAAGAGAGAGAGAGACAGACAGACAGAGACGGGGGATGAAACAGACAGAGAGACAGAGTGGGGGGGGGGGGGGAGAGCGAGAAAC